>NW_021697820.1:0-1919 GCF_005190385.1 Monodon monoceros | reverse complement strand
TCCTTCCTTCCTTCCTTCCTTCCTTCCTTCCTTCCTTCCTTCCTGTTGTTGTTGTTGAGGTTGGTGTCATTAAAGATACTGAAATGTGCTTTTATTTGATTTTCTAAGGAGGCTTTCAACAATATTCTTTTGGGATGATGTAATGCAGAGTAGGGTTGGGGCCCCCTCCTTCTCTCCTTAGAGCAGTTTAGTAGTTCTGGTTTGGGAGTCTGCAGCCCTATGTCACAGTCCCCACTTAGCAAACAGTACTTCCTGAAGGTGTCTACTGGGCCCCCAACGGGAGCAGCTTAGCTGTTTATATTTTCACATAAGTTTTCATTTTTAAAAAGATTTCTATGGCTAAAAACGTTTAAAATCGCCTATTGAATGCTCTCCCAGGGTCCTTGACTCTCAAGTTCCATGATTAAGTTTATCGCAATCAACGGTAGTGACTCCTAAGCCCAGCTCTGCCTTAGCAGGCCGTCTGCTGGGCTTTCACAATAGAATATTAACAGGACTTTCTCTGCCATAACCTGGATGTTGGTATTCCCCCCAAATTTATATGTTGAAACCTATCCCCCCAAGGTGATGATGTTAGGAGGTGGGGCCTTTGGGAGGTGATTAAGTCTGGAGGATCTGAGCCCTCATGAATGGGATTAGTGCCATCATAAGAGAGGCCCAGAGGCCCTTCTGCCTTTTGCCTTGTGAGGTTACAGTGAGATGACAGCTAGCAGTGAAGAAGCAGGCTCTCATCAGACACCGAAAATGTTGGCACCATGATTTCTGTCCTCCCAGCCTCCAGAAGTGTGAGAAATAAATGTTTGTAAGGCACCCGGTTTATAGTATTTTTGTTATAGCAACATGAATGGACTGAGACACTTTCCCTCCACTTTCCCTCCTTCTCATCCTCTGTGGACAGCTGCTGACATTCTTCCTGGTTGCCAGTCCTGTGTTTCGTCAGGGTGAGGATTGTACAGTAAGGGAGGGTTGGGGAAGGAGCTCCCACCCATGCAGAATACACGTAGGATTCACTTCAGTAGTAGAATTGGGGGAAGTATACTTAGTGCTGGACTCAACTTTAACCTCACTGAGCTAATCAGCGTCAACACCCCAGACCTAGACCTGGGTGCTCACTTGCTTCAGTCTCACATCCACAGCTTCCTGCTTCAGATATCTGCTTGCACATCTGCCACGTACTTTCCATCCTCTATGTCACATCTGTCTGTGAAGAATTCATCATCTTACTTTAAAGCGGGTTCTCTTTCCTGACTTCCCAGTGAGGCTGAAAAACTCGGAGCCGTCTGTCCCAGCTCCCTTCTTCACCTCAAATACCTATCCAGTCCTCAAATCCTGACAAGTTTCCTTTTTATCATTTCTCGCTTCCATTTCTCTTTTGCCTTTGCCACCCCTCTAGTTCAGGCTCTCATTATCTCTCAGCTATCACAAACACATTCTCCCTCCACTCCAATCCTACATGGAGAGTGCTCGGGGCCAGTGTTTCTGAAGTCATGCAGGGCATCAGTACCTGGAGTCAACACTTGAGTGACTTTGTATCAAACTAATGGTCTTCACATTCAGAATCTCCTTCCATTCCTCCCTCCACCCCCAAGGGAACCCTATCTGATCTTTATGAATAAGAATCCCTTACTGTCACTTTACTATTGTTAAGTCTTCTCCCCCAAATTAAGATAATTTCTGCCACTGTACCGCTCAAACTGTTCTCTCTCGGGAACCCATGTCAGCTCATCCACAAAGCCCCACGCAAGCCTCATGCTCTTTGGGAAATCTTCCCGAACAAACAATCCCAAGATCAGAAGACTTTTCTATATATCTGCCCTTCCTTGTGTCGATTCACTGGATACCATCAGATTCTGCTCTTTAGCTGTTTTTCTGGTGTGTGTGTGTGTGTGTGTGTGTGTGTGTGTGTGTGTGTGTGTGTG
>NW_021697819.1:0-2716 GCF_005190385.1 Monodon monoceros | reverse complement strand
TCCTTTAAAATACAGCAGAACGGCGACTAAGGCCTCATGGAAACAGCTGCATGCCTCCCTTTCTCTACGAATACTCAGGGCCTTTCCTCGAGGCAAGTACTCACGTTGCATTTCCCTTTATATCTAGAGAATGGCAGGATGAGCTCCACCCCAGCCATGGAAGCACGCGGTTTAGATAGAGGAAACTCATTTTCTTCCCAGAGCCAGGCGTACAGTGGCTAGAGGCCTGTCAACAGCAGTGAATTTCAGGTAGCTTCAAGGCAGCATGCATGGAGCTTTTAAAATGGGAAAGCAAGGCTAGTTCCATCAGGGCCTCATTTCCATGGGCACATGCAGCATATATCCCTGTGGTTCCTAACAAGTCAAAAGAGACACAGGGTACCCAGGGGTTCCTTCCCTGAATCAACTCCTCGAAGCGCAGTGTTCTGCATCTAGCAAACTGTCCCAAACAAGGTACACACTAGCTAAGCCTCCAGGCCTGTGGCTCTTCAAAAGCTTGCAGTATTACACGAAGAACTGGGCTTTAGTGGCAGTAGAAACGCAAGCTGAGTTTCTCCTGGAGGCAGCATGACTTCAGGCAAGAGGTCCTAAATGGAATATGAAGCCGAGGGATTTTCTCAGTGCAGCTCAGACTAGGGCAATGAATCAGACTTCCCCGGCATTTTGGACATGCTAGAACGGTGTTCGTGAATTGCTGGGGGTGCTGGGGATTTCAAGCTGTCCCATGAGAGAGGGCAGTGTGTGGCCCTATATTCGGTATACACAGAGTGGCTCCGAAGGGCTACGGGCGTGGAAGTTGCTTAGCAGGCCAAGGCGGGCCTGGCGGTACTCAGTGTTCCAGCCGGGAATAGGGTTCCCACGCAAGGTTGCTAGGTGTCCTGTCCTGAAAAGCATACGGCCATTAAGATAATGAAGAGCAGCGGCTACGACCTCATGGAAACTGCTGCACGCCACTGCTTCTGCACGAACATTCAAGCCCTTACCTTGAGGCAACTGCTCACGCTGACTGTCCCGTTAGCGACACAGCATGGTAGGATGCTGAATTTCTTCTCGAGCAGAGTGACTTCATGTACGAGTTCCTTAAAGAATTTTAAGCAGAATGTTTTACCATGGGAGCTCAGACGATGGTTATGAATAAGACTTCCACGGCACATCGCACTGGCCACAAAAGTGGTCTTGAGGCTGTTTGAGAGCTCTGGAAATGTAGCTCCCCTTAAGGAAAGTGCATCACTCGGCATACACAGAGAGCCTCTGAGGGCCCGACCTATTGGTCTCGATGTTGCTCAGCAGGCCCACAGCGTTCTGCAAGTAGTCAGTAATCCTGGAGGGAAATGATGCACACCCGATGGGCAAACGAGTCCTGAAAAGGGCAAGTACTGAAAAGTCCTGAAAAGGGAAAGTACTCACGTTGAGTTTCCCTTTATCTCTAGAGCATGGCAGGCTAAGCTACACCCGGGCCATGGAAGCACCTGGTTAACATAGAGGAAACTCATTTACTTCACAGAGCCAGGCCTACAGTGGCTAGAGGCCTGTCAACAGCAGTGAATTTCAGGTCCTTCAAGGCAGCATGCATGGCGCTTTGAAAATGTGAAAGCAAGGCTATTTCCATCAGGCCCCCATTTCCATGGGCACATGCACCATACATCCCTGTGGTTTCTAACAACTCAAAAGAGACCCACTGTTTCGTTCCCTGAATCAACTCCTCAAAGCACGGTGTTCTGCATCTAGCAAACTGCCTCAACCAACGTATGCCCTAGCTAGGCCTCCGGGCCTGTGGCTCTTCAAAAGCCTGCAGTTTTACACGAAGAACTGGGCTTTAGTTGCAGTAGGAATGCAAGTCAACTTTCTCCTGGAGGCAGGGTGACTTCAGTCAGGAGGTCCTAGATGGAATGCGAAGCCAAGGGTTTTTCTCAGTGCAGCTCAGACTAGGGCAATGAGTCAGACTTCCACGGCATGTTGGACATACAAGAAACGTGTTCATAAACCTCTGGGAATATTGGGTAAATCAAGCTGTCCAAAAAAACAGTGGTGTGTTGCCCTACACGCGGCATACACAGAGTGACTCCGAAGGGCTACAAGAATGGATGATGCTTAGCAATTAAAACCCTATTGCTGATCCAACAAAGTCCCTGATGATGCTCCTACGTCATGCCCTGACAGCGTCCCCAGCTAAGGGCCTGAAGCTAGGCCTCACTCAGGGCCTGTCACTCCCCCTAAGTCAGGCTCTGATGCTGTCCCTACCTGAAGCCCTGACACTGGTTCTAAGTAAGGCCCTGGTACTCTCAGTGACTAAGGTCTTGACACTATCCTTAGATGCTAACCTGACCCTGTCCCTAGCTAAAGTCCTGCCTCTTATGCGAACTGAAGCCCTTATGTTGTGCCTAACTCAGGCCCTGAATTTAGTCCCAATGCTGTGACACTGTCCCTGAGGCCTAGAAGTTCGTCCTAAATCTGGCCCAGAACTGTCCCTCACTAAAGCCCTAACACTATTCCTAACTCAGGCCCTGACACGGTACCTAACAGGGGCCCGGATGCTAGTCCTAACGCAGGCCCTGACACTGTTTCTAACTAAGGTCCTGCTGTCGTCAATATCTAATGTCCTGACACTATCCTGAGCTCATTTCCTGACCCATCTCTTACCAAGGTCCTGAAACTGTCCCTAAGTAAGCCCTGACGCTGTCCCTAAGTGAGACCCTGAGGCTGTCCCTAACAGAGG
>NW_021697818.1:0-2261 GCF_005190385.1 Monodon monoceros | reverse complement strand
ACAAGCAGAACCTCAATCAAGTTCCAAGATAGTCGCATCACCCCAAACTAGAACCCATTACCTACTAAGCAGTTAATCTCCACTCTCAGTCCAACCGGTCCCTGGCAACCAGAAATTGGCTTTCTGTCTCTATGGTTTTACCTATCCTGGGAACTTCATACAAAAGGAATAATACAATATGTGACCCTTTGTGTCTGGGTTCTTTTGCACTTCATTTTTAAAAACTAAAATTTAAATACAATATTTCCTGGAAAAATTCCATTCTAGTCATTCATTACGTTTTTCAAAAATATTTAAATGCCTAATATATGTAAATCCATTATATCATGTCTCATAAATGACAGAACAATGAAATTTGCCATGAAAAGATTATTCAGCTAATTATGTTCCACTTCAAAGGGCAAAAAGTTATCAGCCTACTGAAGAAAAGTTTGAATACCTGCCCTATGCAGAATATCTTGCAAAGTATCATGAGTAACTTAGAAGGAAGAGAAGGTTAGATTCAAAGCTGGAAGGGAACAGAGGTTTCATTCACTTATAGGTTAAAAAGTCAAGGCCCAGACCCACAAAGTTCCCCAGCGTCACACCGCAGTTCTGAGTGCCCTGGTTTCCATTGATATCCTCTCCAGTCTCACAGCCAACGTCTTCACAAGGTTTGTTATTGAACAAAGGAGAGTAAGGCAGAATAACACATGTGGGCAGAAAACTGTGAGGGTGGACACCTGAGGTTTCAGCTCTGACACATAAAGAGCTGTCACTCCCATTCTCACACGAAAGGGCTGGGCAAACCCACAATCAGAAACTTCTTGGACCCATCAGAAAACTGAGGGCGCAGGGCAAACCAATCCCCTGAAATCTGGAGAGGTCACAAAGTCACAGCCAGGATCTGCTCACCAGAAGGAGAATCCTCTAGGCCATAACAGATAGGATCACCTACATGGTAATTTTCATGAATTGCTAGAAGTTATGTATGAACTAGACTGAGCAAGAAAGAAACAACTAGGGGCCACAGTCTTGAGGAGGCCCCCATGCTTTGGTGGGTTTGACCTCTAGGAATCCCACCAGGTTCTCACAGTGAAGAACCAAGAAAATTCACTCCTGGTTCTAGCTTGGAGAGGGGAAGAGTAACTAATTGAAATATGCCCAGATGGTCTACATAACACAGGCCCATTCTGCAGCCCTCACCTAACCTGAAGAACAGCAATGACTCCACTCCAGTCCTGTCTCACCCTGTCTCACCCTGTCCCACCCAAGGAGGAACAAAATGGCTAAGAAACTCTTGTGAGGAACACAGCCCAGGTACACTGTCCTGCTGAAAGACTGAGGCTTAATGTTGAGAGTATAGAATGCTCCCCTGCCTCGCAACTTACAGCCCATTAACAGGGCACCAGTATGGTAACAGTGAATTACAGGTGAGAGGGCTGCAGGAAACAGACACTCTCTAATGATGAGTTCTTAGGAAAGTTCTTAGGAAACCGCAAAGATGTCAGGGAAGACAAAAAAGTTCACAAGAGGAATTTGAAGCCTCTGGCACCTACATCTACAGCACACATTAAACACAGCTCAGCTCCTACCAACATTAACATAAAACCTCACCCTAAAGGCTTTCTACCTTGGTTCCTACTAACAAATACATCATGCTCAGCTATCAACAAAAAACCCACAAAGCGTACCATATGCAAGAGAAATTGCAATCTGAAGAGACAGAGCAAGCATCAAGCCCAGACCCAGACATGACACAGATACTGGAATTATCACACAGGGGATTAAAATAGCTATGGTTAATACAATAAGGGTTCTTTTGGGCAGCATAGACAAAACACAAAGCCAATGGGTTATGTGGAGTGAAAAAAAATGCACAACCTAAAAGTTGAGAATTATGTTTTATTTGGAGGATTTTCTGAGGACTTAAGCCTGGGAGACAGCCTCTCAAATCACTCTGAGGGACTGCTCTGAAGAGGTAAGGGAGGAACCAGGATTCATAGGAGTTTTGCAACAAAAAACCCAGTCTTCAGAACATTAAAAGATTACAGTTAATTAAAGAAAAAACAGACATCTCAAGTTAATGAATTTAGCGCTTTTCTATGTATGGGAAGACATAAGAGTCTGGACTCATCCCGAAACCATTCCTTTGATGTGCACCTCAGCTATCTAGGGCCAGTGTCCTACTTTTCTCCACCCTAAATCCCCTCAGGGTACACAGTTGGTGGTGGCTGCAGTGGCTGATGGCTTGATGGCCACAACATCTTTTGTCTACTGAT
>NW_021697817.1:0-2104 GCF_005190385.1 Monodon monoceros | reverse complement strand
GATAGATCAATGGAACAGGATAGAAAGCCCAGAGATAAACCCATGCATATATGGACACCTTATCTTTGATAAAGGAGGCAGGAATGTACAGTGGAGAAAGGACAGCCTCTTCAATAAGTGGTGCTGGGAAAACTGGACAAGCACATGTAAAAGTATGAGATTAGATCATTCCCTAACACCAAACACAAAAATAAGCTCAAAATGGATTAAAGACCTAAATGTAAGGCCAGAAACTATCAAACCCTTAGAGGAAAACAGGCAGAACACTCTATGACATGAATCACAGCAAGATCCTTTTTGACCCACCCCCTAGAGAAATGGAAATAAAAACAAAAATAAACAAATGGGACCTAATGAAACTTAAAAGCTTCTGCACAGCAAAAGAAACCATAAACAAGACCAAAAGACAACCCTCAGAATGGGAGAAAATATTTGCAAATGAAGCAACTGACAAAGGATTAATCTCCAAAATTTATAAGCAGCTCATGCAGCTGAATAACAAAAAAGCAAACAACCCAATCCAAAAATGGACAGAAGACCTAAATAGACATTTCTCCAAAGAAGATATACAGACTGCCAACAAACACATGATAGAATGCTCAACATCATTAATAATTAGAGAAATGCAAATCAAAACTACAATGAGATATCATCTCACACCAGTCAGAACGGCCATCATTAAAAAATCTAGAAACAATAAATGCTGGAAAGGGTGAGGAGAAAAGGGAACACTCTTGCACTGCTGGTGGGATAGTGAATTGATACAGCCACTATGGAGACCAGTATGGAGGTTCCTTAAAAAACTACAAATAGAAATACCATATGACCCAGCAATCCCACTACTGGGCATATACCCTGAGAAAACCATAATTCAAAAAGGGTCATGTACCAAAATGTTCATTGCAGCTCTATTTACAATAGCCCGGAGATGGAAACAACCTAAGTGTCCATCATCGGATGAATGGATATAGAAGATGTGGCACATATATACAATGGAATATTACTCAGCCATAAAAAGAAACGAAATTCAGCTATTTGTAATGAGGTGGATAGACCTAGAGTCTGTCATACAGAGTAAATTAAGTCAGAAAGAGAAAGACAAATACCTTATGCCAACACACATATATGGAATTTAAGAAAAAAAAACGTCATGAAGAACCTAGGAGTAAGACAGGAATAAAGACACAGACCTACTAGAGAACGGACTTGAGGATATGGGGAGGGGGAAGGGTAAGCTGTGACAAAGCGAGAGAGAGGCAGGGACATATATACACTACCAAACGTAAGGTAGACAGCTAGTGGGAAGCAGCCGCATAGCACAGGGAGATCAGCTCGGTGCTTTGTGACTGCCTGGAGGGGTGGGATACGGAGGGTGGGAGGGAGGGAGGGAGGGAGATGCAAGAGGGAAGAGATATGGGAACATATGTATATGTATAACTGATTCACTTTGTTATAAAGCAGAAACTAACACACCATTGTAAAACAATTACACTCCAATAAAAAATAAATAAATAAAAAATAAAAGCACTTGGACCAGGGTCTGGCACGTTAAAAAAAAAAAAAAAGCTACAATGAGGTATCATCTCACACCAGTCAGAATGGCCATCATCAAAAAATCTAGAAACAATAAATGCTGGAGAGGGTGTGGAAAAAAGGGAACACTCTTGCACTGCTGGTGGGAATGTGAATTGGTACAGCCACTATGGAGAACAGTATGGAGGTTCCTTAAAAAACTACAAATAGAAATACCATATGACCCAGCAATCCCACTACTGGGCATATACGCTGAGAAAACCATAATTCAGAAAGAGTCATATACCAAAATGTTCATTGCAGCTCTATTTACAATAGCCCGGAGATGGAAACAACCTACGTGTCCATCATCGGATGAATGGATAAAGAAGATGTGGCACATATATACAATGGAATATTACTCAGCCATAAAAAGAAACGAAATTGAGCTATTTGTAATGAGGTGGATAGACCTAGAGTCTGTCATACAGACTGAAGCAAGTCAGAAAGAAAAAGACAAATACCGTATGCTAACACATATATATGGAATTTAAGATAAAAAAAATGTCATGAAGAACCTAGGGGTAAGACA
>NW_021697816.1:0-4217 GCF_005190385.1 Monodon monoceros | reverse complement strand
CCTAGATATTTTATTCTTTTTGTTGCAATGGTAAATGGGAGTGTTTTCTTGATTTCACTTTCAGATTTTTCATCATTAGTATATAGGAATGCCAGAGATTTCTGTACATTAATTTTGTATCCTGCTACTTTACCAAATTTATTGATTAGCTCTAGTAGTTTTATGGTAGCATCTTTAGGATTCTCTATGTATACTATCATGTCATCTGCAAACAGTGACAGCTTTACTTCTTCTTTTCCGATTTGGATTCCTTTTATTTCCTTTTCTTCTCTGATTGCTGTGGCTTAAACTTTCAAAACTATGTTGAATAAGAGTGGTGAGAGAGGGCAACCTTGTCTTGTTCCTGATCTTAGTGGAAATGCTTTCAGTTTTTCACCATTGAGGATGATGTTTGCTGTGGGCTTGTCATATATGGCCTTTATTATGTTGAGGAACGTTCCCTCTATGCCTACTTTCTGCAGGGTTTTTATCATAAATCAGTGTTGAATTTTGTCGAAAGCTTTCTCTGCATCTATTGAGATGATCATATGCTTTTTCTCCTTCAATTTTTTAATATGGTTTATCACATTGATAGATTTGCGTATATTGAAGAATCCTTGCATTCCTGGAATAAACCCCACTTGATCATGGTGTATGATCCTTTTAATGTGCTGTTGGATTCTGTTCGCTAGTATTTTGTTGAGGATTTTTGCATCCATGTTCATCAGTGATATTGTCCTGTAGTTTTCTTTCTTTGTGACATCCTTGCCTGGTTTTGGTATCAAGGTGATACCTTGATGGCCTCATAGAAGGAATCAAGGTGGCCTCATAGAAGGAATTTGGGAGTGTTCCTCCCTCTGCTATATTTTGGAAGAGTTCGAGAATGATAGGTGTTAGCTCTTCTCTAAACGTTTGATAGAATTCACCTGTGAAGCCATCTGGTCCTGGGCTTTTGTTTGTTGGAAGATTTTTAATCACAGTTTCAATTTCAGTGCTTGTGATTGGTCTGTTCATATTTTCTATTTCTTCCTGATTCAGTCTTGGCAGGTTGTGCATTTCTAAGAATTTGTCCATTTCTTCCAGATTGTCCATTTTTTTGGCATAGAGTTGCTTGTAGTAATCTCTCATGATTTTTTTTATTTCTGCAGTGTCAGTTGTTACTTCTTCTTTTTCATTTCTAATTCTATTGATTTGAGTCTTCTCCCTTTTTTCCTTGATGAGTCTGGCTAGTGGTTTATCTATTTTGTTTATCTTCTCTAAGAACCAGCTTTTAGTTTTATTGATCTTTGGTTTTGTTTCCTTCATTTCTTTTTCATTTATTTCTGCTCTGAGTTTTATGATTTCTTTCCTTCTGCTAGCTTTGGGGTATTTTGTTCTTCTTTCTCTAATTGCTTTAGGTGCAAGTTTACGTTGTTTATTCGAGATGTTTCCTCCTTCTTAAGGTGGGCTTGTATTGCTATAAACTTCCCACTTAGAACTGCTTTTGCTGCATCCCATAGGTTTTGGGTCGTTGTGTGTCCACTGTCATTTGTTTCTAGGTATTTTTTTATTTCCTCTTTGATTTCTTCAGTGATCACTTCATTATTAAGTAGTGTATTGTTTAGCCTCCATATGTTTGTATTTTTTACAGACCTTTTCCTGTAATTGATATCTAGTCTCATGGCATTGTGGTCAGAAAAGATACTTGATACAATGTCAATTTTCTTATATTTACCAAGGCTTGATTTGTGACCCAAGTTATGAACTATCCTGGAGAATGTTCCATGAGCACTTGAGAAAAATGTGTATTCTGTTGTTTTTGGATGGAGTGTCCTATAAATATCAGTTAAGTCCATCTTGTTTAAGTATCATTTAAAGCTTGTGTTTCCTTATTTATTTTCATTTTGGATGATCTGTCCGTGGGTGAAAGTGGGGTGTTAAAGTCCCCTACTATGAATGTGTTACTGTCAATCTCCCCTTTTATGGCTGTTAGTATTTGCCTTATGTATTGAGGTGCTCCTATGTTGGGTGCATAAATATTTACAATTGTTATATCTTCTTCTTGGATCGATCCCTTGATCATTATGTAGTGTCCTTCTTTGTCTCTTCTAATAGTCCTTATTTTAAAGTCTATTTTGTCTGATATGAGAATTGCTACTCCAGCTTTCTTTTGGTTTCCATTTGCGTGGAATATATTTTTCCATCCCCTTACTTTCAGTCTGTATGTGTCTCTAGGTCTGAAGTGGGTCTCTTGTAGACAGCATATATAAGGGTCTTGTTTTTGTATCCATTCAGCCAATCTGTGTCTTTTGGTGGGAGCATTTAGTCCATTTACATTTAAGATAATTATCAATATATATGTTCCTATTCCCATTTTCTATATTGTTTTGGGTTCGTTATTATAGGTCTTTTCCTTCTCTTGTGTTTCTTTTCTAGAGAAGTTCCTTTAGCATTTGTTGTAAAGCTGGTTTGGTGGTGCTGAACTCTCTCAGCTTTTGCTTGTCTGTAAAGGTTTTAATTTCTCCATCAAATCTGAATGAGGTCCTTGCTGGGTAGGGTAGTCTTGGTTGTAGGTTTTTCTCCTTCATCACTTTCAGTATGTCCTGCCACTCCCTTCTGGCTTGTAGGGTTTGTGCTGAGAGATCAGCTGTTAACCTTATGGGGATTCCCTTGTATGTTATTTGTTGTTTTTCCCTTGCTGCTTTTAATATGCTTTCTTTGAATTTAATTTTTGACAGTTTGATTAATATGTGTCTTGGCGTATTTCTCTTTGTATTTATCCTGTATGGGAGTCTCTGTGCTTCCTGGACTTGATTAAGTACTTCCTTTCCCATATTAGGGAAGTTTTCAACTATAATCTCTTCAAATATTTTCTCAGTCCCTTTCTTTTTCTCTTCTTCTTCTGGAACCCCTACAATTCGAATGTTGGTGCCTTTAATGTTGTCCCAGAGGTCTCTGAGACTATCCTCAGTTCTTTACCTTCTTTTTAATTTATTCTGCTCTGCAGTAGTTATTTCCACTATTTTATCTTCCAGGTCACTTATCCGTTCTTCTCCCTCAGTTATTCTGCTATTGATCCCATCTAGAGTACTTTTAATTTCATTTATTGCATTGTTCATCGTTGCTTGTTTCATCTTTATTTCTTCTAGGTCCTTGTTAACTGTTTCTTGCATTTTGTCCATTCTACTTCCAAGATTTCGGATCATCCTTACTATCATTATTCTGAATTCTTTTTCAGGTAGACTACCTATTTCCTCTTCATTTTTTAGGTCTGGTGCATTTTTATCTTGCTCCTTCATCTGCTGTGTGTTTTTCTGTCTTCTCATTTTGCTTATCTTACTGTGTTTGGGGTCTCCTTTTTGCAGGCTGCACGTTCGTAGTTCCCGTTGTTTTTGATGTCTGTCTCCAGTGGCTAAGGCTGTTTCAGTGGGTTGTGTAGGCTTCCTGGTGGAGTGGACTAGTGCCTGTGTTGTGGTGGATGAGGCTGGATCTTGTCTCTCTAGTGGGCAGGTTCACGTCTGGTGGTGTGTTTTGGGGTGTCTGTGGCCTTATTATGATTTTAGGCAGCCTCTCTGCTAATGGGTGGGGTTGTGTTCCTGTTTTGCTAGTTGTTTGGCATAGGTTGTCCAGCACTGTGGCTTGCTGGTCGTTGAGTGAAGCTGGGTGCTGGTGTTAAGATGGAGGTCTCTGGGAGATTTCCGCCGTTTAATATTATGTGGATCTTTGAGGTCTCTTGTTGACCTGTGTCCTGAAGTTGGCTCTCCTATCTCAGAGGCAGAGCCCTGACTCCTGGCTGGAGCACCAAGAGCCTTTCATCCACACGGCTCAGAATAAAAGGGAGAAAATGTAGAGAGAATTAGTAGAAGTATGAGGAAAGAAAGAAGGAAAGGAGGAAAGGAAGGAAGGAAGAAAGAAGCAAAGAAGGAAAGAAAGGAGGGAGGGAGGGAGGGAGGGAGGAAGGAAGGAAGGAAGAAGGGAAAGAAGGAAAAAAGGCAAAGAGAAAGAAGATACAGTAAAAATAAAATAAAGTATAATATAGTTATTGAATTAAAAAATATTTAGAAAAAAAAAAGGGACGGATAGAACCTTAGGACAAATGTTGGAAGCAAAGCTATACAGAGAAAATCTTACACAGAAGCATACACATACACCTTCACAAAAAGAGGTAAAGGGGGAAAATTCATAAATCTTGCTCTCAGAGACAAGCGCCTCAATTTGGGGTGATTTGTTGTCTAAAGGAGGGAAGGAAGGAAGGAAAG
>NW_021697815.1:0-2100 GCF_005190385.1 Monodon monoceros | reverse complement strand
ACACACGAAGTTTTCCTCCTCATAGGCGTATGAAATAAGCCGATTATTATACCCATGTTACAAATGAGAAAACTGAGGCAATGAGAGGCCAAGGTCACATGATCAGTACTTGGTGAAGCCCCGCCTGAGTTAATGCTGGAACTTTAGAGGAGACAAGTTAAATAATGTCTCACAGATTGGCCTTAAAAGTGAGCAACATTTAATTAATGACTTGTGAAAGTATCAGAAAAAAAGGGGACATTTTAAATTGAATGGGATCTACTAAGTCATGTATCAGTAACTAAGGATGACTCTTATTGAATGAAATTATTTTTCATTATTCTTTTGAAAGAAGAATAATCTCGTGTTAGTGTTTCACAGTTTTTTTTTCATCCACATATTTATTCTTTATTAGACACACATTTCCTACACACCTATGTGCCAGTGTCTGCTGCAAGCCTTGGAAGCAAAAAATTACAAAGTCCCTGCTCTTAAGCAAATGTCCAGTGGTGGAGGAAGACAGAGTAAACATGTAAATAAATGTTGTACAGTGACAGAAATACGACTGGACAAAGGGATGGAAAGGCACTGAGGAGGCAGGTCTCTTTGGTCAAGATAGTAGTGGTGGCGTTTGAACCGAGGCCTTAACGATAAGAGGGAAATTGGTCTGGGTAGATGGATTGGCCAATCTAAAGCTGGGAGAGCAAGAAGTAGAGCTTGTTGCATCTGAGGGACTGAAAAGGACAACTGTGCCTCGAGCCCCATGAAGGTCAGGGAAAGATGTAGTAAGTGACCAGAGCACATGGTCTCTGTGAGCCTGGCTAAGTAGTTGAAAATTTCATCTCTTTACAATAGATAGCCTTTAGAGGTTAGAAGCAGTGCAATAATAGCGTCTGATTTGTGCTTTTTAAAAGACTACTTTGACTGTTGAATGTCCTACAAAAGCAAAATACCTGTGTCTCTATGAAGCGCAGATAGTAAATTTTAAAAAGCCCAATGAGCTCATAAGCAGTTGGTTTACTAACTGTTATCATTTATCTTAACTAGACTTCATTAATAGAAGCTTGGTGACCTTGGGGTCCTGGGACATATTAGATTAGGGCAACCCAGCTATTTTCAAATAGTGTGATTTGAAAAATCCTTGAAATTGTTAGGGTCCAGGAAGATTATTTTATTGCTGGGGCTGGATGGGAAGTTTAGAATAAGAAAAGAAAGTATGATGGCTGGCTTCCATCTATTCTCCCTTTCTCTGGGAGAAATGATGGTGGGGTGACTACTTTGCTGTTGACCCAATGCTTCAATTTCAGAGCTGGTTCAATCCAGTAACTATTTGCTGAACAACTATTATATGTTAGGCACCCAGCTGGAACTGGGAATATAAAGAGAATAATTAATAAGAAAAGCAGGTATTACTAACAAGAGACAGGCACTGTGCTAATGCTTAACATGCACCATCTCAAGTTACATTAATTTACACACTAACCATATGAGGTAGATGCATTTATTATACCATTTTCCAGGTGAGAAATCTAATCCCTTTAAGGGGCTTAAGTTACTTCTCCAAGGTTACACAGCTAGTTAGGGGCATAGGCAGTATTTGGACTCAGGTCTGGTATCAGCACCAATTCTCTTAGCCATTATGCTCTCTAAGGACCTTACTTGAGAAGTTCAGATTATACATATATGGGTACAACCAACCCTAAGACCATCTGGCAAAACTGGCTGCTTGAGAAGTCCTGGATTTATGTAAGATGCTCTTGGAATGGAGAAGATCGTGAAGGAGGGTCCCCAAAACACACTCTCTATACTAAGGGGCAACCAAAGAGAGAAAGAATTAG
The DNA here is from genome assembly GCF_005190385.1 of Monodon monoceros. Lineage (NCBI taxonomy): Eukaryota > Metazoa > Chordata > Mammalia > Artiodactyla > Monodontidae > Monodon > Monodon monoceros. The sequence continues at coordinate 283 of NW_021697815.1, read as the reverse complement.
CCTACAGCAGTATGATTTGAGGACCAAGAAACAGTGTTTCTCTCTTTTGTGAACAGTTATTAAATTATTTCTACTTCAGAATATCAGAAAGAAATCACAGGACTCTGGACAGTTTGCTGAGCCACCCTATCTATCTTAGCATGAAGCCTGGCAGGTGTAGAGCTCATAGTATGACCCTGGCACCTAAGTGTAGTTAAGTAAGCTTTCATTTTTCTTCAACCTTAAAGCAAAGTAGCTTTCTGATCGGTATAATTTAGGAAAGTCTTCAAAGAAAATATTTAAA
>NW_021697814.1:0-1143 GCF_005190385.1 Monodon monoceros | reverse complement strand
AATCCTAACCCGAACGCTAACACTAACCCGTACCCTAACACGTACTCTCACCTTAAATCGTTGTCGTACACTAACCTGTACCCTAAAGCGTCCCCGTCCCCTAACCCTAACCCTAACCCTAACTCTAACCCTTACCCGAAGCCTTACCGTAACCCGTCCCCCAATCCTAACCCGTTCGCTAACACTAACCCATACCCTCACACGTACGCTCACCCTAAACCGTTGTCGTACCCTAACCTGTACCCTAAACTGTCCCCGTCCCCTTACCCTAACCCTAACCCTTACCTGAAGCCTTCCCCTAACCCGTCGCCTAATCCGAACCCGTACGCTAACACTAACATGTACCCTAACACGTACGCTCACCCTAAACCGTTGTCATACCCTAACGTGTACCCTAAACCATCCCCTTCCCCGTCCCCTAACCCTAACCCTAAACCTTACCTGAAGCCTTACACTAACCCGTCCCGTAATCCTAACCCGTACTCTAACACTAACCCGTACCCTAACACGTACGCTCACTCTAAACCGTTGTCGTACACTAACCTGTACCCTAAACTGTCCCCGTCCCCTAACACTAAACCTAACCCTAATTCTAACCCTAACCCTTACCCGAAGCCTTACCCTAACACGTCCCCTTTTCCTAACCCGTACGCTAACACTAACCCGTACCCTAACGCGTACGCTCACTTGAAACCGTTGTCATACCCTAACCTGTACCTTAACCATCCCCGACCCCGTCCCCGTCCCCTAACCCTAACCCTAACCCTTACCCGAATCCTTACACTAACACGTCCCAAAATCCTAACCCGTACGCTAACACTAACCCGTACCCTAACACGTATGCTCACACTAAACCGTTGTCATACCCTAACCTGTACCTTAAACCGTTCCCGTCCCCTAACCGTAATACTAACCTTTACACGAAGCCTTACACTAACCCGTCCCCTAATCCTAACCCGTACGCGAACACTAACCCGTACTCTAACAGGGACGATCAACCTTAACCGTTGTTGTACCCTAACCTGTACCCTAAACCGTCCCGATCCCCTAAACCTAACCCTAACACCTACCCGAAGCCTTACCCTAAACCGTCCCCTAATCCTAACCCGTATTCTAACACTAACCCATACGCTAACACATATG
>NW_021697813.1:0-1085 GCF_005190385.1 Monodon monoceros | reverse complement strand
GTCACTTGGGTACACCAGGCTTTGCTTACCCGTAGGAGGGCCACGTTGGACCGGGAGACTGTGGTACCACGCAGGGAAGAATGGGCACTAGAGGTCCGAGGGGTCGCTGGTCAGGTGGCACGTCCTCCTCCCTTGCTCCCTCAGCAGCAGCATACTCCAGCCGAGGGCCGCCGAGGCTCCCACTGACTTCGCAGAGGCCTGAGGTAACAGAGGAAAGGCATTTTTAACCCCTTCCTTGCCTTGTGTTTGAATACTCCTTTTTCCTTTCAGCATAGTTTATATACAACGTTGCGTCTGTTTGAGTTCTACAGCCCCCTGTTGCAATTATAATCGGAGCTGTCTCTGTAGCGTTTCGGGTTCTTTGCCCTGTCAGTTTATTGAGGAAAGTTTTGTAGCGCTCCCTATGCTTTCGGTTGGGTCGCACTTGATGAGCACTTTTTGATACGTTAAGTGTGTGTCTGGGAATCCCAGCCTCCTACTACCCCCTTCTCCATTCTCCAGCATCACCCTGTGAGAACTCCACGCTTCTCTCTTCCCTTTGTGTACCTGTGTTTCCTTTGTATGCTGCTTACTTTTTATGCCTATTTACACTGCACATATAAGAGATAGCCTGGGATTTTTGACTTGCTGCCTCTAATTTACCAGAATTAGTGAGAACATCTACTGCTCCATCCATGCTGCTGCAAATAGTATGAGATCATTTTGTTCTGTGGATGAGTGGTAGTCGAGGGAATGTAGGGAGCACAGCACCTTTCTGCATTCACTCCGCGCTCGACATGTCGTTCCTTTGTATGTCTTCGCTGTGGTAAAGGGTACCACAACTACCGCTGGGGTGTAAGTGCTTCCTTCCAATGATGCTAGTCTCTGGTTATACGACCTGCAGCGGGTTTGCCGAATCTCGGGGTCCCTCCAGTGTTTAGTTTGGTAAGGAACTTGCCTACTGACCTTCATACCGGCTGTTACCAATTTACGATCCCGGCAACAGCAATGGTAGGCTTCCCTTTTTGGCATGCCCTCTTGAGCACTTAACGCTTTTACCGTTTGTGAGGACTGCAGCCAGGGAAACCCTCGTCTAGCTTCCTTTG
>NW_021697812.1:0-8629 GCF_005190385.1 Monodon monoceros | reverse complement strand
CCTTTCATCCATCCAATCCAGAGCCCTATTGGAGGTTTACAAAGCAGTGGCAGACCAGCATTCTTACCATGTCCTAGACAGAACTGGAGAGCCAGTAGAATGATGGGCTTCACTCCACTAATGAACTACAGGTGCTTCTGTTTGCTGACACACCCCTGGATCAGGAACATGACAAAGCTGGCCGGGACAGAGGACATCACAGATATGACACAGACGGACATAATTATGTCCACCAACATGTTCTTCTTGCAAAGAGAAAGTCAGTGAGAATCTGAGCGTTCATTGATGCAATTGAGGACTCAATCAAGGCAGACACACACACGCAATATCTGAAGTATAGCCCAGGGAAAAACACCGGCTCAATAAATAAAATAAAATTATTTTATTCAGAGTTAAACCATCATTTTCAGGTCAATAACCTGACACTTCAAATGCGGAACTGATTTCTCTGAGTTCATGAAAGAGTCCAGTACCAAAATGAAACTATTAAAAGAGGTCGGAGAGGGAATTTCCTGGCAGTCCAGTGGTTAGGACTCTATGCTTCCACTTCAGGGGGCCTGGGTTCAATCCCTGGTCAGGGAAGGCCTGGCCCAAAATAAAATAAATAAATAAATAAATAAATGGAATTTAATTTAATTATTAAAAAGAAAGAGGTCTGAGAGTGGCCTAATGGGGTTCACTCTGGTTCACTGTTTTTGACATTATAAGAGCAGCAGGTTGTAAATTCTCACACACACAAAGGACTGCTTTGGTTTGAAAACTTAATAAATGCAGAAATATTAGTGTGAAATTACTCAAATAAGTTAAATTCTTCTGGCTGTAAATAAATTGGAAAAAAACAATGTATAGCATATTAATCTAACAGAAACAAAAATTCTAACAGAGTCTTGTTATAAGAACGGTCTTATACACCCTTTATACAGGATCATATAAAATTTCCATTGACCTATATAATTATTCTGTAGGAGATAAGCAGAAACAATAATTGCCATGCTCCACGTATAGGATCTACACTTTCAAGTATTAACTGGAGCTCGGTCTGGAGTGGCGTAAGATCACTAGATGCCAGTGATGGCTTTGTATTGAAAAGTCTTAAACAATAAACTGTTAGGTGACCATGTTTACCTGCCAGCTACTCCCATGTACCAACTACTCTGGGCCCCTTTTTCTGACATGTTTTGGGATGAATACTGTTACTTGCCAAGCTACAAGTGTTCCTTCGCTTGCTTGATGGCATCCTTAACTTTGACTTGGAGGACATGATTGAGAAGTACTGGCACCCAGAGAAACCTACCATACCTAAAAGTACAGCCTGACATTAGAACACTGAGAATATGAACACAGTATCGCTTTGTAGCAGATACAGCATGAGCCTGTACATGCTTCATTTACATGAATTCCCTCTTTAAATGAAATCTAAAGTTAGATTTGGTGAGAGTTATAGCTCAATCTCCTCTGTTGGATTCTGGCAACCTCTTAACTCCTATTATTTCTGCCCAGGGGGCTAACAGAAGCTAAATGGGGAAGGGGAGGAGGCTGGGCTTGATTACAGACAAAGTTAGACATCTGAGATGTTAAAGAAAGAATACTCATTCATCTCACAGATGCTCCTCCAACTATGGTGGCTCGGGCCTGAACTTGGATCGTAGGGTAAACGAATGGGGAATCAGTACGAGCAGTGAGGGACACTGACCAGAAAGACCTGAAGGACTTATACACAGGCCTTGGCTCTCTCCCAGCATGAGAGCCACTGTAGATGTCCCATACTACACTGCTCAGAGAGCTATGTTGTGAGGCAGCCATGTAAGTTATCTCATTTTCCTGAAGGTATGAAGATTTCAACGATTCTTCCTTCTTTTCTTCTGAGTACCACCTATTCCTTCAAAACTCAGAGGGACAAATGAGTTGAAAAGCAGTGAAAGTAAATGCTTTTAATACCACTTCTTCCATCCAAGTCCTTCGTGGGTCCATGTAAAAAGCCTGAGAAACTGTCCTTAAATCCGTAGGACCCTATGAATCTGATTTGGGAGAAAAGTGTAACCAAGATATGAGACTCACACTTTGGATTAAACTAATTAAAAACAACCTTATTTACTGAGATATGACTGAGCTAGCAGCTTTTTAAATTCAAAGTAAACTGAGCACATGTGTCTTTATGGGGCAGAATTGGGACAGAAGACAAATCAAGGACAACAATGACACATGTCCCTCAAACATGTACCACAGTGTGACCAGACTCTGCCCACAGGGCCCAGGCTCTGCCATCAGCCAGCCACCAAGGTCTGGTCCATTCTGCTCTCAGCAGGGCCATTATGGCAAGCCAAGGAGAGCCCCAGCAACTTATTCTGAACAACTATGAAGTATCAGAATAGACTGTGAAGTATCATTCTTTATGGTTACAAAAGGTTTTCAGGGAGCAGCACCGTTGACTATGCCTAGCGAATTCTTTTGTTCATTGGAGTTATACTGATGAAGAGAAGAGCTCTTATTTTAAAGAAACGCAATCAGGAAGGACTGCTTTAAGTTTTCAACACCATTTGAAATTCCTTCTCCTCACCCTGCAACCTGGATGCTGATAAGCCAGCAGAGAGACATCAGAAGCAAGCCTCTTGGGCTTCCCTGGTGGCGCAGTGGTTTAGAGTCCACCTGCCGATGCAGGGGACACGGGTTCGTGCCCCGATCCAGGAGGATCCCACATGCCGCGGAGTGGCTGGGCCCGTGAGCCATGGCCGCTGAGCCTGCGTGTCCGGAGCCTGTGCTCCGCAACGGGAGAGGCCACAACAGTGAGAGGCCCGCATACCGCACAAAAAAAAAAAAAAAAAGCAAGCCTCTTCCTGAAATCATTCTCAGAAAAAATGGCTCAGAACTGTTTCCCACACTCAGAGTTTCAGAGGATGTCAGAGTTGTAAGACCCACAGAAGTTTTATGGGCGAGCCTCCCTAATTCAGCGGTGAGGAAACAGGCCCAGGGACTCAGCGTGACCTGTCCAAGGTCACCAGCTCATCTGTGGCAGAGGCAGAGATGAAGCTGGGCTTATCACAGTCTGTCCCGTGACACCACCACTGGGGGAGAGTCCACAGTGTGCCTTCCACAGCTCACTGATCAAGAGTGTTATATTCTGGTTGGACCTCGAACCAGTAAGGAAACTAGGCTGACTTCAAAAGAGAGAAGCAGGCTAAGCTCCCTCAGATACAGGAACAATGTGCTCCAAGGCCCCTCCTCTCAAAACTCACACGCTTTTCCCTATGACAAGAATCAAGACTGAAAGAGACCCTCCTGACACGGCAGATCACCGATTCCTTCTCCCCAAGCCCACCCTGCACCCCACCTGAACGGTCACACACTGAAAGTGACTCACTTGTGGAGCAGGCAGCCCCCCAGCCCCCAGGGGACACACGGGCAGCATCTTCTTGATTTTGTCGCTGCTACACTGGCAGGCGGGGGAGGGGTTCTCCATCGTCCAGTTCCCGTTTCGGAAGAGCTCCGTGATGGTCTGGGGGACGGGGGTGGTGGTCCACTCCTCCTCCCCCACCGAGCAGGGCATGTCTCTGCAAAGGGACGTCAAAGGTAGGATCACCCAAGAGGGCCTGGCCTCTCCTATTGCCTCAGAGCACAGGACCAACCAATAACAACTGCAAACGTGCATTTATACCCTCACCTTTTGGTTATTTTATGACCCCCTCCCCGCTGCCATCGGCTTGTAAGCTGCAGACTCATTTTACGGTTGGGGTGATGGAACACAAAAAGGGCTTAAATACTCGTATACTGAACTTAAGTCAATCCAAGCTACCGCCCATGTCTTCACTCAACAAACATTCACTGAGCAGCTACTATATGCCAGACACTGTTTGCATATTTGAGAGTCTGGGTGAATAAGAAAAAGTCCCTACCTTCAAGGCGTTTGCAATCCTATAGAGAAATTGGACAGTAAACAAATAATTACATCACTTAGCCAAAAATAAAGCAGTGCATGAGGAGAAGGGTGACTACGCTCCCTGAGAAGGTGATAACTTCTTCCAAGGCATAAACGATTAGGAAAAACAAGCCAGGAAAAGATTTGGGGAGAAAGAACACTATGAGCAAAGGCAATGGAAAGTGTAGGTACAAAGTCCCACAAAAGAAATGAGCTTTTACGTTTAAGGAACAACAGGAAGGCAGTGGGGCTGGAATGTGATGAGTACAAGGGAGCGTGATGGGAGCTGAGGAGGAGAGGGAGGCGGGAGCCACAGGACACAGGCCTGCGAAGAGTCTGCATTTTATGCTCAACGTGCTGAAGCCTGGTGGAGAGTGTCAGGATGCACTTTATGTTTCAAAACGAGTAGAGAATTGGGAGGGGCACAGTTAGTAGGGGTCAGAGTTGTTGGTACATGAAGAGCTAGGTTGTTTGCAAGCACCCCAGGTGACCAACGACAAGGCCTTTATGCCTGACTTGAGTTCTAAATTACTGTGTAACCATCAACAAGTCACTTGCCCTCTTGGAGCTTATTTTCACTAGCAAAATAAAAGTGTAATACTTCTTTCAACAAAGTATTTCTAGTGTCCCTTTCAGTTTCAAAATTATACAATTTAATGCATTTATTTCTGAGAAATTTATCCTTAAAAAAGTGAAAGATTCCAATGATGCCCCTGGTTCTAATATTCTGGGGGTTCAGTGCAGAAATTAATCTGAGTGATTAATTCTATGGGAGAGTACTATAATGAGATTCTCTCATTTAATTATTCTTACAACCCTACTACCCTAGGTAGTAGTTTAATTATCCCCAATAACAAACAAGGTAACAGAGGCTCAGAGAAACTAACTTACCCAAGGTTACACAGCCAATAAGTACCAGAACCGGAATTCAAATCCAGGTGTGTATGCTCCAAACTCATATTCTTTATATCACTCACACAGTCTGTTGAGAAGAATCTATGCAGACTCCTTCCCTTGATTTTATAGAGAGACAAGTCACATACAAAGAAGCAGGAATCAGCATGCCATGAATTTCTTACTAAAAGCTATAATACAATGGAGAATTGCCTTTGAAATTATAAGGAAACATTATTTCCAATGTAGAATTTTATGCCCAACCAACATAAGAATCAAGAGATTTGGTAGAATAAAACATTTTTAGAAATTCAAGTCTCGAATAAAAAAGCTACCAAATCCTGGCAACAGGAGGTCCAACACAAGGCAAACGAGATCCCCCAGGATATCAGTGAGAGGAGATCCCAGAATTACTACCATGCTATCTTAAAAAACAATTAGCCCACACTGGAGCAAGAGAACAAACGACCCCCGGAAGATAATGCCAGAAGATGAAACTAACAAGCTGATTAATGGGTTTAAGCATATTGAGAGGAAATTTATTTAGGCAAAGAATTTGGTGATTAATAAGTGATGGGTATAATGAAAATAATAGAACAAATGAAAAAGAAATAGTCACTCTCCTATTGATTAAGATCATAGGTTTAAGCCACAAAGCAGTGGCTTACACTAGAAAAATTTTCTCTTGTAAAAAAGAAGTCCAGAGATAGGCAGTTCAGGGCTCCTAGTATGGTGCTCCACGGTGTCAGAACCTAGGCTGCTTCTCTTTTGCTCTGCCATCTTCAGCATGTGGTTTCTACCTCATAGTCCAAGAACTCAAGCCATTACTCCAAATTCCAGCAAGCAGAAATAAGAAAGAAACAAAGAGGGCAAGAACCGCTCCTGCACTGCTTTAAGGCCACTTACAGTAGGTCATAAATGCATTAACACATCCCACTGGCCAGGACTTAGTCACAAGGCTGCACCAAGCTGCAAGGGTTCTATTGCTAATTTTCAAAGAAGGTGGGGTGGGAGAAGAATGGCTTTTGGGAAATAGCTAGCAGTCTCTGCTACCTCCCTCCAGCACTTTCTATTCTCCATATCCTACTTGTTTTTACTCATCATAGTTATTAAGCCTTGACATATTTTTCCTTCATTTGTTTTTGTTTCCACTAACCTAGAATCTCCAAGAGAACACGAACTTTGACTTTTGTTCACCCCTGCACCCCAGTTTTTGGAAAAGTGCCTGAAGTATAAAGGAGTTTAATTAATATGGGTTGAATGATGGAATGAATTGTTAATTCTAGGGGGGAAAAGCCTCAGAAAATAAATTTAAACATAACGATCCAGTCCAGGCACACATGATGCTTTTTTGTCTTGCTTCGTTAGAAATGGACACCCATCCACTAGAAAAACTGACTCATCACCCTCTGGAATTACTAACTTGAAAAAGCCTCCCTTCCTCTGAACAGATGATTCAAAAGTCTTTGCAAAGGCACAACCAATACAACCACAGACAATAGCCTTGTAATAATTCCCTAGTCTTAACAGTATAAGCAATATTACTTCAATGTGTGCATGAATGTAATGATTGTGTAATTGTATTTAGTGTATTTATATGTTTAGAAGGTAATGTAATTAGTAATTATGTAAACATCAATATAATCAAATTAATAACGTTACAATTATCTATTCTTAATGTAAGCATTATCAGATGCAGGAAAGAAAGTGTATTTTGGGGTAGTGGTATGTAACAGACCTAAATCCTCATTTTCCAAGCAACAGACACTATCTACAACTGAAAATATCAAGAAACACCAGAAAAGGCATATAATGACGTTTACATAATAATAAACAAGCTCTACAAGAAACAGCTGAAAATGTTGAAAGTTAACTACTCTGGGGACCAATTTCAGGAATAAGAAGGACAAGATCAGAGGTCTGCTGTTTTGCTTTTAAGGTTTAAAAACTATTTGATTCAAACTATATATATTTAAATTTGAATTTTCGAATCTAGTTCGGGGCCCCCATTCCTCTAAGCTCCTGAGAAATACAATCTATATCATTATTAGGAGCCTTACAAGGTCATACTGGGGGTGGCAATAGGGAGAGAAAATGCACTTAATGAACAAAAGGGAAGAATCACTAGTCTTTAGCTACACGTGAATCACCCGACTAAAACTGACCGCTGCAAACACGTCCGCGATTTAAAATGCAAAGCATGACGCACACACGCATCCATACTGCCTTCCCAATGATCATACACACTCATTCTACACACGAACTTTTACTGATTGTATGCAAGAGCTCTTGGAGATGAGGCGATGTGTCCAGACAGGTGGTACAGGAACGACCTCAGCATTCAGCTAATTCTAATATCACTCTTGACGATGGGGGCGAGAACGTTTGGGGAAACAAAGGAGCCAGGAAGGGCGAAAGGTGACACCAAAAGGCGTCGGAGCCGGCCCCAGGCGGACGCCTTACGCACTGGGTTCTCCGGCCACGCCCCAACCCCGGGCGTGAGGCGGAGCTGACCCGCGGATCCCCGCCCCGAGCCTGCGTCCGGCAGTTGTGCAGGTGTCGCTCCCTGCTAGTCGGGAAGCCACAAGAGGAGGAGTTTAAGGAAGAATCCCGGCCGCGGCCCTTCTCGGCGTTCGAAGCCGCGCCATGCTTGCCCTCGGAAAGAGCCTGACTAAGGCTCTGGCCGCTCGGACCCTGGCGCCTCAGGTACCCGCCCCGGGGACGCGCCCAAAATGATCCCTGGGAGAGGGGAGGAGAGGGGAGGGGAGGGCCCGGGAGGCGCACCACCCGGCTCGCGCTCCCTGACCTGGGAGCCTTGTGCTGCTGCCTACTTGTAGAGCAAGTCCCAGCACCTGGAAGCGAGGACCCTGGAGCGCGCAGGAGGAGAAAGGGTGCCCTTAGGGGAAGACCGGCTGCCTGTGTCGCCTACGGCCGGCTCGGGAACAACCATGGATGGGGTTGTTTTCTAGCCTGGGTGCCCGGCGGCCCTGAGCCCACCCCTGAAGCGCCAGCTGCTGCGTTCTTGCCGCCCCGCGCCTTTGGGCTCGCCGCGCTGGTCCCTGTGCCAGGCGCTGGCCCCTGTGCCAGGCACTGGTCCAGCCTCTTCTACTGACTTTTGGCAAGCCACAAGCCCCTCTAGACTGAAGGGTGAAGGAGAAAAAGGTCAGCCTGACGCTAGCAGGACAACAGGCCTCCCCATTATACATGAAATAAAACTGAGCATTTTGCAGAGAACCTCAGAGAGGGGCCCAGGGTACAGGTGGTGCAGCATCTGCCCAGCTGCCACTGTCTCCTGCAGTCTGTGCCCAAGTCACGCAGGGTCGGGAACTTCCTAGAAAATATGATGATGACAACCTCATTAAAGTTAAATGAGAAATGATGAATTGGGAGATTGGCATTGACATATAAAAAATAATAAGAATTAAATAAATTTAAAAAGTTAAATGAGAAATGTACAAAATAGATTTTTGTGATTCGGCCTTAACTGTCGTGGATTGTCCTGTTTTGTGAGTCTAAGCTAGAGATGTTTTGTTGTTGTCTTTTGATGTTTAGGTTTGTACTCCTTTCTCAAGCAATAGGACAAGAAGGGGATTTACATAGAGACTGACTTCCTTTCTGTAAAGACTAAAGAGGAGCCATAATGGCCCCGTCACTCAAGATTAGCAATACAGCCTTTATCCTGAGTCTCTCTAGCGGGGCAGGGCCAAAATTATTCCTTACAACTTTATCCTGAACTTTGACCTTACTAAATGTCGATCAAATGCTCTCTTATAGGTAGGTGACTGGAAGTTACTGCTGCTGAAAATGAGCCCTGACATGAAT
>NW_021697811.1:0-1772 GCF_005190385.1 Monodon monoceros | reverse complement strand
AGGAGCTTGCTAACTTCCTGGGTATTTTAGGCAGGGAAGGCACTAGGAGTTCAGGCTGTTTATGTAGGACCATTGTATCTTTTGCCACCATGAGTTGCCGTGGCCCACAATATCCCACAGGGTTGGGGGAGGAGGTGCAACAGCAGCAATGTTTGTAGCAAGAGAGGGACCAGAGGCCTTGGGTATACGTGCCTTCCTGAGGCTCCATGCTTTCCTGAGCCAGGGTGCCCTAATTGTACTCATTACTACTGGAGTCCTGAAAATACAGAGGAAGGGAGACTCCTTTTTCTAAGGGAGTCCCCTCCTTTATCTGGTAGTGGGTTGGACAGGGGTTGTCACCTGTATGTCCCAGCCTTTAACTAATGAAAATCTTAGCCGGTTTTGCTAACAGTTATACCTGAAGTCTAACACCCTCCGGGGGAGTTCACCGTCTGTGGGGCATTGATGGGTAGAAGACATGTCCAAAGAAACTCAAATCAGCTCGGATGAGCATTGCTCTGAGGTTTGTGAAAACTCTGGCTGTCCCCTTCAGAGTTAGCACTATAGGATAGGAAGCATCTTTGTAGGTGGTACACTGCTGCACAAATGCCAGCAAGTGGTGGGCCTCCCCCAGGGAGAATTACCCACGAGAGCTAAGGGGCAACTCCCCGTTCCTGCTCATGATGCCTGTTGTTATGACTTCGTTAAATTAACATTTGTTAAGTGGGGCAGGGTGCCAGATGGCTGGTGAGTTGCAGTTCAACAACAGAGCACAAGAGAAATTGAAATAGTGAAGTAATTACTCAGAGGCTCTGGAGGAAGGACACAGTACACCTTGAAGGCCCACTGGGGACATCAAGGTGAATGCAAAGAGAGAGAGACAGGACCTGGAGCACATGCCTTTATTAGGGTCATGGGTGTAGTGCTTTGGGGTTCCTGGACAAAAGCTGGATTGGTCAATTCAAGCCAGAAGAGCAGGGTCTGGTGAGTTTCTTTGGGGTCTTATCTAAAGGGAACGAAAAGGGAAGGCCCTGGGAGGCCACGGGGGTTATTGATCAGAAAGGCTGTTGGGGGAGTCATATTAGGAACTTATTCACTTGTGACTCTGTGGGCAGCTGTCTAGGACAAGTACTTGCATGAGGGGCTAATGTCAGCTAAATTCCCTGCAGGTCAGTTTGCTAAACAAAATGGATTCAAGGCAGCAATACTGTGAAGTGTGTTGACCTAAGACGAATAGACTGCATATTTTTCTCCAGCAAAGATGGGATTATTCAGGGTCAGCAGAGAATTGCAATTTGAGGTCTGCAAACTTGGGGAGGTACCTGAAAGCTCCTGCATAGCAAGGGAAGTAGAACTCCTTTATGAGGGGAAAAGGATGTTGGGAGGAACTGTTGTAAACAAAGAGGCCATGGCTTCTTATTGGCTGGGTCTCCGCCAGGAAGGATCTTTCTTCCTCCTGTAGGGCTCTGCTACTGTTGGAGGGTGTGCGAGCGCCCCCTGCTGGTTTCCTGGCTCTATTTAATGCAGGTTTCCGTTTATTAAATTTCTACAAGCTAAACTCTTGAAAAGGACAAAAGAGTAATAATCAAAGCTGTAAAAATATAATATTTATTCTGGACAACATTAAGTTTGCCTAAGTGTAGTGACAATTGCAATTTCAAAAGTGCATTAAGCCTTTTAAATTTTATCCTCCTGAAAGCCCTGCTTCCCGTTGTACAATCCCTATGTCTTCTCAATCTCTCAACTATTTTGGGGCGGTGGAGGAAACAGGTGAAAAATTGGTAGAAGGCTAT
>NW_021697810.1:0-12935 GCF_005190385.1 Monodon monoceros | reverse complement strand
TTGTATATCCTTGCCTCCTTTGTCATAGATTAGTTGACCATAGGTGCGTGGGTTTATCTCTGGGCTTTCTATTTTGTTCCATTGATCTGTATTTCTGTTTTTGTGCCGTACCATATTGTCTTGATTACTGTAGCTTTATAGTATAGTCTGAAGTCAGGGAGTCTGATTCCTCCAGCTCCGTGTTTTTCCCTCAAGACTGCTTTGGTTATTTGGGTTCTTTTCTGTCTCCATACAAATTTTAAGAGTTTTTGTTCTAGTTCTGTAAAAAATGCCATTGGTAATTTGATAGGGATTGCATTGAATCTGTAGATTGCTTTGGGTAGTATAGTCATTTTCACAATATTGATTCTTTCAATCTAAGAACATGGTATATCTCTCCATCTGTTTGTATCATGTTTAATTTCTTTCATCATTGTCTGATAGTTTTCTGCATACAGTTCTTTTGTCTCCCTAGGTAGATTTATTCCTAGGTATTCTTTTTGTTGCAATGGTAAATGGGAGTGTTTCCTTAATTTCTCTTTCAGATTTTTCATCGTTACTGTGTAGGAATGCAAGAGATTTTTGTGCATTAATTTTGTATCCTGCAATTTTACCAAATTCATTGATTAGATCTAGTAGTTTTCTGGTGGCATCTTTAGGATTCTCTATGTATAGTAACGTGTCATCTGCAAACAGTGACAGTTTTACTTCTTCTTTTCCAATTTGTATTCCTTTTATTTCTTTTTCTTTGGAGATTCTATTAAGGAGTAGGGAAAAATAGATATTTGTTACCTATAAGCAGTTTCTGCCACAGGGAGGTTGTGGTAAACAAATTATACAAAGTCCTTTGCCATCAAAAAATTTATAATCTAGAGGGAGAAACAGACTACCAGCAAATAAAAAGCAATACCTATATAACATATTTAGTGTATATATATGTATATATTTTTGTATGTATGTGTTTGACACAGAGAAATTTCAGGTTACAGTAGTTGCTGGGAGAAAGAATAAAATAGAATAAGGGAAGGACAAAGAGAGGACTATTCTGTTTGGGGACATTAAGGTGCATGTGCTCCTATAGGCAAATGAAAAGCAAGGTTGATTTCATAGGTTTCACACACTTTTATAATTGTGATGAGAGAGGACTGATTCAGATAGGAAGATGAGGATATATTTCTGAAAGAATGAGATTTGAGTAGAAACCTGAAAGAAGTGAGGGAATGTAAACCATAGAAGGGTATCAGGGAAGAGCAGAAAAACAGTTAAGTGTATAGGCACTGGTGTTGGAAAGAGCTTGGGCAAATTTCTGGTACAGCCAAGGAAACCAGTGTAGCTGGAGCTGAGTGAGCATGGGACTTAGGATGAATAATCTGACCCGGGCAAGGGAACATTTCTTAGGTTTTCTTCTTTCCCATTAGCATGTAAGTTCCATGAACACAGGAATTTTGTTTTATTTATTGTTGTATATTCACAGTGCATAGAGGGGTGTCTGGCACACAGTTGCCCCTCATTAAATCTTTGTTAAATGATTGAGTGGTATAATCTAGAGTATATTGTACAGAAAGAATCAGAACAATTTCCATAATATTCCTTATTTTCATAAGAAATACATGTTTATTTGTTAAAATTGCCATTCAGGGCTTCCCTGGTGGTGCAGTGGTTAGGAATCCGCCTGCCAGTGCAGGGGATGCAGGTTCAAGCCCTGGTCCAGGAAGATCCCACATGCTGCGGTACAACTAAGCCCATGCTCCACAACTACTGAGCCTGCACTCTAGAGCCTGCAAGCCACAACTACTGAAGCCTGTGTGCCTAGAGCTTGTGCTCCGCAACAAGAGAAGCCACCTTAATGAGAAGGCTGCGCACCACAACGAAGAGTAGCCCCCACTTGCCGCAACTAGAGAAAGCCCACATGCAGCAACAAAGAGGAAATGCAGCCAAAAATAAAATAAGTTTATAAAATATAAAAATAAAATATAAAAATTGCCATTCAATTGCACATGCACCTAGTCCTACTAAGAGTACTTTGTTAACTTCAAAAGTACTTGCTATAAATGCAAGTAAAAACATTTTAGTTAAAATATAAAGAACTGATTCAGAAACAAAATACATAAGATGAAGTTTTTCTAAATAAACTTTATACATAGCTTATATTTTTATTCAAATTAGGCAAAATTATAGAAAAAACAGCAAGGAAAAATAATAGTAGTTTCCATTTACATAAGAAAGTATTGTGCATATTTTAATATATTTCCTTTTTGACTTTATGCATATATATTTATTCAAGCAAATTATCTTTTCCTCTGTATCCTCTTTTCATACTTTCCTGATCTGTTTGGGACTGGGAGAGATGTTACTCTCTCACTGTTCTCCCATTATCACAGATAGACCCTGTCACATACCTCTCTATTTGGTATAGCCACACTTGCTCTTGGGTTTCTCTATAATGGCTTTTGAATATTGATTCAGAACAACCTAATGAATTCCAAGAGGAAAGGTTCATCATTTGTCCCATGGCCCACTCTCACCTCTCGTCCTTGACTCATATAACTAGTATACTTAGTGAGATTATATAAGATTCTCTTATGTTCCCTCCAGACATTGCTGCTTTACATGAAATTTGTGTCTTTTTTGGGGCCCTTCTTTCTAGAAGTAATTTCTTTTTTTTTTTAATTTAATTGAAGAATAGTTGATTTATAATGTGTTAATTTCTGCTGCACAGCAAAGTGATTCACTTACACATATTTATACATTCTTTTTCATATTCTTTTCTATTATGGTTTATCACAGGATATTAAATATAGTTCCCTGTGCTATACAGTAGGACCTTATTGTTTATCCATTCTATATATAATAGTTTGCATCTGTTAATCCCAAACTCCCAGTCCATCCCTCCCTCACCCGCTCTCCCCCTTGGCAACCACAAGTCTGTTCTCTATGTCTGTGAGCCTGTTCCTGTTTCCTAAATTAGGTTATTTGTGTCATATTTTAGATTCCACATATAAGTAGTATCATACGGTATTTGTCTTTCTATATCAGACTTACTTCACTTAGTATGATAATCTCTAGTTGCATCCATGTTGCTGTAAATGGCATTATTTTGTTCTTTTTTATGGCTGAGTAGTATTCCATTGTATATATGTACCACATCTTCTTTATCCATTCACCTGTTGATGGACATTTAGCTTGTTTCCATGTCTTGGCTATTGTGAATAGTGCTGCTATGAACATACGGGTTCATATATCTTTTTGAATTATAGTTTTATTGGGATATATGCCCGGGAGTGGGATTGCTGGATCATATGGTAGCTCTATTTTTAGTTTTTTTTTTTTTTTTTGCGGTACTTGGGCCTCTCACCATTGTGGCCTCTTCCGTTGTGGAGCACAGGCTCCGGACCGGGGCACGAACCCACATCCCCTGCATCAGCAGGTGGACTCTCAACCACTGCGCCACCAGGGAAGCCCTATTTTTAGTGTTTTAAGGAACCTACATACTGTCTTCCATAGTGGCTGCACCAGTTTACCTTCCTACCAACAGTGTAGGAGGGTTCCCTTTTCTCCACAGCCTCTCCAGATTTGTAGATTTTTTAATGTGGCCATTTTGACTGGTGTGAGGTGGTACCTCATTGTAGTTTTGATTTATATTAGAAGTACTTTCTTAACAACATCTTCCAGTTTCTTCTGCTTGTATAAGGTTTCTCCCAATGTAAACTTCATGAAGTCAGGGGTTTTTTGTTTTGGTAACTGCTATAAATCCAGCATCTATAACTGTACCTGAAACATGATAGATCCTCAAATATTTGTCAATGAATCTGAATGAATGAAAGCGTGAATGTGAATAAATGAATTTTTAAAAACAATAGCAAATGACTCTCCATTGTTTTTGAATTCTGGACTTTTATTATTTTTCAGTGTTATACTTTTTTAAAAAAAAAATTTATTTATTTATTTGGCTGCACGGGGTCTTAGTTGCGGCATGTGGGATCATTGTGGCGGCATGCGGGATCTTTAGTTGCGGCTTGCAGGATCTTTAGTTGCGACATGTGGGATCTAGTTCCCCGACCAGGGATCGAACCTGGGCCCCCTGCATTGAGAGTGTGGAGTCTTAGCCATGGGACCACCAGGGAAGTTCGTTATACTTTTTTTTGGTCAGTGTTGTAGTTGAGGCAGACTTAATAAATTTACTTTATTATAGGGATTATGTACTCTTCAATCTGTCTCTCTAGAGTGTGTTTTTTTTCTTCATTCTCAAATACTTTTTCTTCAGTTAAAGCAATATAATTACTCATTTATCTCCCATTTATCAAATCTATGTGCTTACTATAGGCAAGGAATTAACTGGAATACTATTACTTTCTAGAAGCAGAGAGTTATTTTATTAAATTTGTATACTTAAAAATAAGCTTTTGACCAGTTAATTGTAGCTTTCTGGCTCAATATAGGACTATTTCCTTTTAGAACTTGGGTTTTCACCTGTGGAATCAGTAATGAATATTATAAAATTATTTTCTCTGGCGGATTTGTACAGAAAAATAGGATAACAATTTTTGTAAGACTGTGTAAACTTTGTTATAAAACAAAAGATATTCTTAGTCTTATATTCTCCAGTACCTCGAAAATGATGTATGTTCTTCAATTGTTGTTAACCTGAGTTAATTGATTCTTAAGATTTTCCCATGTCAAACTGATTTGGAAAAAAATATTGTTCCAGGAAAAAATTATTCAAAACTATAGCTTTCATTTCATTGTTTCTGTGCAAAGGTTTGAGGTAGCATTTGTTCATTTGCTTTTCTGCCATTCTTTTCCAGTTCAGCAATATTTCTTAGGTCATTATGGTGATGAGGAAATGTGAGGCAAAAAAGAAAGTGCACACTCACGCACTTGTGATTGATAATTGTGCTATAAATTGGGGAGTCTTTTGGAGATTATTCTGAAACATTCTTTGATCTGTAATCTCAATTTTGAAGTACACTCCTAAGAAAACAACCCTGAGAGAAAAAATCCTCAGCAGCTTTTACTGAAAGATTTAGAGTGATTCTATGAAATACCACATGCCTAATAATCGAGATGAATATATTTGGAAATGTTTATAGAAAATGATGTTGAAGAAAATAAAGCAACATAAACTAATATGCACATACTAGTTACAACTATTAGAAAGGAGAGATATATTTGTGGATAGGGGTTGACAGCACAATAGAATTATGTGACTTGTTGCCCTTGTTTGTGGAATCTTTTTCAGGTAAAGATGTTTACATGTACAATAAAAATCCAGCTACTATAACAAATAACAGTGAATAAAAGGAAAACAGTTCATTTAAATTTGAGAAATGCTTGCAAATGGACAGTGTAACTATATACATATAAGCAAAATAATGTAATTAATTTTTTTTTAATTTTAAATTTTATTTATTTGTGGCCGCTTTGGGTCTTCGTTGCTGCGCGCGGGCTTTCTCTAGTTGCGGCGAGCGGGGGCTACTCTTTGTTGCAGTGCGTGGGCTTCTCATTGCAGTGGCTTCTCTTGCTGTGGAGCACGGGCTCTAGGTGTGCAGGCTTCAGTAGTTTTGGCACATGGGCTCAGTAGTTGTGGCTCGCGGGCTTAGTTGCTTCGCGGCACATGGGATCTTCCCGGACCAGGGCATGAACCCGTGTCCCCTGTGTTGGCAGGTGGATTCTTAACCACTGAACCACCAGGGAAGCCTGTAATTAATGTTTAGACACTGAAAGCTATAGATGCCATACTTGGGGAAAAAAAACTTAGTATTTATATGGAAAAAGGACAGCTTCTGAATTCTGAAACATACCAGTTACCAAGTAGAAAATCTTTCTTACAATTGTTATGTAACTTTACTCTTACAGGCCAAAGAGTGTGGCCAGATGCAGAATAAGTGGCTGATGATAAACATTCAGAATGTACAAGACTTTGCATGCCAGTGCCTCAACCGTGACGTATGGAGCAATGAAGCTGTGAAGAATATTATCCGAGAACATTTCATTTTCTGGCAGGTGGGGAGAGTTCATTAAAAATTTTGTAGTGTTTTACTTTGGTACATGGGATGTCGGGGAAGAGCAATTGGGTTATGAACTGGAAAAAAACCATAACTGAGTTAAATTTTGACATATGAAGAAGTAAAACCACCCATAATGGCTGAAATAGTAAGGATAAGTGAAAGGGCAGCAATGAAGGGAAGGAGGAAAAAAGGAACCAAGCCGTGTAAACCGTATAGTATTCATATCTCAGAAGAGTTTGAACGTCTTGATAGAGTGTGCAGCTGTACTGTTCAATAGAAATGTAATGTGATTCAAAATTTTCTAGTAGCCACATTTAAAAGGGTCAAAAGAAACAGGCGATTGATTTTAATATATTTTAAAAATCAATATCTCTAATATAAAACTAATATTAAAATATTGATGAGGTGTTTTGATTCTTTTTTTTTGGTGTTAAGCCTTCAGGATCTGGTATGTATTTTACACTTACAGTACAGCTGTTAGGACTAGTCACATTTCAAATGCTTTAGTGGCACATGTTCTAGTGGCTACTATAATTGATAGTGGGAACTGTAGAAGATCTTGAAGCAATCAAAAAACATTTGACTAAGACGTGGATTTTAGCTTGAGTTTGATAGTCTTTAATTGTATGTCCTTAAACTTGTCACTTAGTCTTACTGGCTCTGGTTTCTTTTTATATAAATTACCAAGCTAAGGGTAGATGATTGTGCTCCAATTGTTTATATTATGAAAAATTATAGGGAATTCCCTGGCGGTCCAGTGGTTAGGACTCTGTGCTTCCACAGGGGGCATGGGTTTGATCCCTGGTCAGGGAACTAAGATTCTGTATGCTGTGTGACACAGCCAAAAACATTTTTTTTTATAAAATCAATACTTCTGAATGAACTTAATCTTTTCCCCACTGTAAGACATGCTATTAATGTTAGTAATTTGCCTGTTCATGTTTTACAGGCCCCTAAATTCAGTAAATTTTTTTCTGAATGGTAACCTTTTATTCAGCGACTGTTGATTGAGCATCTCTTTGCCTAGCAGTATGCTATGCACTTGAACTTATAATCTTAATATATTGTGATTTATTAAGATATATGTTGTTGAGAGTCAGGAATGAAATAGGTAGACAGATAACTTGAAAAGGAAGAGCAATACCTCTTTGAACTGGGAAATGAGGAAGAATGGATTGCTATATTTATGTAAGTTTCACAAGTGACTGAGGGCAGGAAGTGGAGGGAGTTCACACTAGGTGACCTTCATTTTCTCTTTAATTGCTGTTGGTATATAACAAGGATATAGCTAGTACTTTTCTAAGAGGCTGATTTTTTTTTTTTAATATCAATGATTTAACAGGTTTATCATGACAGTGAGGAAGGTCAGAGATACATACAGTTTTATAAGCTAGGGGATTTCCCCTATGTTTCCATCTTGGATCCACGGACAGGTAAGGGTTATTTCAGCTTATGGTCTTTAACCTATTATTTAACTTTCAGTTACCTAAATAATCTTTAGTATTTGACTGGGTCCAGTTTCAAAATTGTTTGTAGTAATTTAGTTGAAGGTTCTTGTTCATGCCCTTTAGAATTATTTAAACATCTATTGATGTGTGTATTTAGGGAATATGTTTCCAACAACTTTGGGAGATGGTAGTATTTTATATTTGTGCAGTTCTGTTCTTTCAAAGAATAACTGTTTATCTTCCTTATGATTTGTAAGGAATCCCCTTAGGTCACTAAAATGTTAAGATTGTTCAGGTACTGGTTGTAATCCCACCAAAGAAGCAGAGGGTAGAGCTGGGTTTATTATTAATTGATTGAGTTTTATATAAGTATTGCTTTCTCTGAATCTCTTCTTCCTAAATGGCAATAAATGATATCAGTAGATAAAGTAGTTCCTCCATCATGATGGCTGGGAATCTCTTAGGTTGGTTATAATTAATGTATCCCCTAGGTTATGAAGACACTATGTAACTTAAGCTGGTGTTGGGTGGGGATATGTTCCCAGTAAATTTTAATTATGTATATGCTGAAAGAAATACTTAGTGAGAATTCAGAAAGAGTGTTGATTTTATTTCTATATCCTGGTTTTTAATCTTTAGGTCAGAAGCTAGTAGAGTGGCACCAGTTAGACGTATCTTCTTTCTTGGATCAAGTAACAGGATTTCTGGGTGAACACGGGCAACTGGATGGACTTTCTAGCAGTCCCCCCAAAAAATGTGCCCGTTCAGTAAGTATGACTAAAAAGTGGCGATGGGCAGTTAACTGTCACTGTGTAGAAGTGTCTTGTGTGAAATGTTTCAGGTAAAGATGGTAAAGATAATGTAAGTGGTGGACAGTTACAATTTGTGGCTGCACAACATCTTACATTTTGATAGTTTCCTACGTAAGGGTTCTCTCTTCTCAATGAAATTACAGGATTCATACTTCCCATCTCCTAGGATCAGGCATGTGACCTAAGACCTGGATTTAGAAGTAAACAATATGAATATGTAGCAGTGAGCAGGAAGACTGACCAGCAAGTCTGGTAACAGAAAAACCCACTTCTTTAGGGGCAGCAATGCTTGGACTTTTGGAATCCAGGTCTGAGCAGCAGCGGAAATGGTATTTTTGCTAGAACAACTCTCATGGTGTAAGTGGGCATTATTGCTGGTTACATACCTTTAGGACCTGGGTCTCAGGCCCACCCAAAGATTATTTCTATATTTGATTTCTATAATATGCTATTACTAGGCAGACCTATTTGATAATTGATAGCAAGATTAGTTGCAAGTAGGAGACCTTCAAAGATGTGGGAATCTCACATTGGTTGTAGCAACTGTTTGGGTTTGATGGCAGTGAGGATAAAATTAGTTACAGAGGATGTGACTTTAGCAGTCCAATATCATGCAGTGATGAAACAGTTCCTTAAGTTATTACCTAGAATAAAGTGTCCACTTAAGGAGAGGCTATGGGTGCTTGCCAAGGATTTGTATAGAATTCTTTTTTCCCCCTCCATTACTCAGAAATTTTACTTAAGTAGAATTCTTTCTTAAGGTATTAAAAAACCCAGGAAGTTTCTGTGATTTCCCTAAGAGAGTTTTCTCATCTTTTACAGTCATAGGCTGATACTGTCAAAAACCAGAGCCTGAGCTTGTGAGTTGATGAATTACAACATAAATTGAGTTTAAAATCTCACTAGATCTCTTATAAAAGTTAAGGGACTTAGTAGGGAAAAGAGTGGGACCATAAAATTGGACAGTGACATAGGGCTGATTTGGGTGACTAGTACCTCAGACCCCACTTCTGAACTAAATTCTCTGAATGTTACAAATTTTGATCAACTATGTGCAAGAGGCACAGCAACAAATAATGGCTTAAACAAGGAAGACGTCTTTTCTCAGCAAGAAGTTCAGAGGCAAGCAGTCTAGGACTTGACTCATGTGGATGTCATCAAAGAGCCAGGTTCCTCCCCATTTTTTCCCCCCTCCATCCTTAGTATTGGCTTGTGTCCTCGTGGTCACAGTACAAATGCTGTGCTCCCGTATTCCAGCATGGACATGGAGGGAAGGGGGTGGCGTCTCTGTTACAAAGGTAAAACAGCCACAGATAAGAGTTCTGCTTGTTTTAGCTGGACACATTTTCTTGTACACAGTTGAGGTTCTTTTAATAAGGAAGCAAAGAAGACTGGGTGTAAAATAGGAAACTAACAGAGTTCATCATAATGTCATTCTTTAAAATCAGCCTTCATGATACACAGTGTTATTATCTGTAGTCAGTCCAAGCCATTGCATGTCACGTGAGCACATCTGTTTGCTTTCTTGTGAGTGCTATTTAAGTTTATTTTGAAAAATTTCATAGCTTTGTTGAAGTATAATTAATGTCTAGTAACTGAGTATATTTAAAATTTGCAGTTTGACAAGTTTAGATATGAGCATCTTTTCATGTGCTTTTTTACCTTCTGTCTCTTTTGGTAAAGAGCCTATTCAGATCTCAGGCTCATTTTTCTCTTACTGGGTTGTATATCTCTTTGTGGGGGGGTGGGGCCCGTGCTGTGCAGCATGTGGAATCTTAGTTCCCTGACCAGGAATGAAACCTGTGACCTTTGCAGTGGAAGTGCGGAGTCTTAACCACTGGACCGCCAGGGAAGGCCCCTGGGTTGTATATCTTTTAATTGAGTTGTAAGGACTTAAGATATAAGTCCTTTGTTGGATATATGGTTTGCAGATATTTTTTTTCAGTTTGTTGCTTGCTTATTCATTTCACGATGGTGTTTTTGAAGAGCAAATTTTAAAATGTTGATTAAATCCAATTTATCAACTTTCTTTTTTATTTTAACGTTTTTATTGGAGTATAATTGCTTTACAATGGTGTGTTAGTTTCTGCTTTATAACAAACTGAATCAGTTATACATATATCCCCATATCTCTTCCCTCTTGCGTCTCCCTCCCACCCTCCTTATCCCACCCTTCTATCTGGTCACAAAGCAACGAGCTGATCTCCCTGTGCTATGCAACTGCTTCCCACTAGCTATCTGTTTTACATTTGGTAGTGTTTATATGTCCATATATAACCTACCACTCTCTCACTTTGTCCCAGCTTACCCTTCCCCTACCCCGTGTCCTCAAGTCCATTCTCTAGTAGGTCTGCGTCTTTATTCCCATCTTTCCCTGGGTTCTTCATGACCAGTTCTTTTTTTTTTTTTAGATTCCATATATATGTGTTAGCATACGGTATTTGTTTTTCTCTTTCTGAATTACTTCACTCTGTATGACAGACTCTAGGTCCATCCACCTCACTACAAATAATTTTGTTTCTTTTTATGGCTGAGTAATATTCCATTTTATATATGTGCCACATCTTCTTTATCCATTCATCTGTCAGTGGACACTTAGGTTGCTTCCATGTCCTGGCTATTGTAAATAGAGCTGCAGTGAACATTGTGGTACATGACTCTTTTTGAATTATGGTTTCCTCAGAGTATATGCCCAGTAGTGCAATTGCTGGGTCATATGGTAATTCTATTTTTAGTTTTTTAAGGAACCTCCATACTGTTCTCCATAGTGGCTGTATCAGTTTACATTCCCACCAACAGTGTATGAGGGTTCCCTTTTCTCCACACCCTCTCCAGCATTTATTGTTTGTAGATTTTTTGATGATGGCCATTCTGACTGGTGTGAGATGATATTGCATTGTAGTTTTGATTTGCATTTCTCTAATGATTAATGATGTTGAGCATTCTTTCATGTGTTTGTTGGCAATCTGTGTATCTTCTTTGCAGAAATGTCTGTTTAGGTCTTCTGCCCATTTTTGGATTGGGTTTGTTGTTTTTTTGATATTGAGCTGCTTGTAAAGTTTGGAAATTAATCCTTTGTCAGTTGCTTCATTTGCAAATATTTTCTCCCATTCTGAGGGTTGTCATTTCATCTTGTTTATGGTTTCCTTTGCTGTGTAAAAGCTTTCAAGTTTCATTAGGTCCCATTTGTTTATTTTTGTTTTTATTTCCATTTCTCTAGGATGTGGGTCAAAAAGGATCTTGCTGTGATTTATGTCATAGAGTGTTCTGCCTGTGTTTTCCTCTAAGAGTTTGATAGTGTCTGGCCTTACATTTAGGTCTTTAATCCATTTTGAGTTTATTTTTGTGTATGGTGTTAGGAAGTGTTCTAATTTCATTCTTTTGCATGTAGCTGTCCAGTTTTCCCAGCACCACTTATTGAAGAGGCTGTCTTTTCTCCACTGTATATTCTTGCCTCCTTTATCAAAGATAGGGTGACCATATATGCATGGGTTTATCTCTGGGCTTTCTACCCTGTTCCATTGATCTATATTTCTGTTTTTGACCCACTACCATACTGTCTTGATTACTGTAGCTTTGTAGTATAGTCTGAAGTCAGGGAGCCTAATTCCTCCAGCTCCGTTTTTCTTTCTCAAGATTGCTTTGGCTCTTTGGGGTCTTTTGTGTTTCCATACAAATTGTGAAATATTTTGTTCTAGTTCTGTGAACAATGCCAGTGGTAGTTTGATAGGGATTGTATTGAATCTGTAGATTGCTTTGGGTAGTATAGTCATTTTCTTTTTCTTTTTTTTAACGTGGTACAAACTTTTTTTTAATTTAAGTTATTTTTTTATACAGCAGGTCCTTATTAGTCATCAGTTTTATACACATCAGTGTATACATGTCCATCCCAATTGCCCAATCCATCACACGACCACCCCCGCCGCTTTCCACCCTTGGTGTCCATACGTTTGTTCTCTACATCTATGTCTCAATTTATGCCCTGCAAACAGGTTCATCTGTACCATTTTTCTAGGTTCCACATATATGTGTTAATATACGATATTTGTTTTTCTCTTTCTGACTTAACTTCACTCTGTATGACAGTCTCTAGATCCATCCACGTCTCTACAGGTGACTCAATTTCGTTCCTTTTTATGGCTGAGTAATATTATGTTGTATATGTGTACCACATTTTCTTTATCCATTCATCTGTCAGTGGGCATTTAGGTTGCTTCCATTAACTGGCTATTGTAAATGGTGCTGCAGTGAACATTGAGATGCATGTGTCTTTTTGAATTATGGTTTTCTCTGGGTATATGTCCAGTAGTGGGATTGCTGGATCATATGGTAATTCTATTTTCAGTTTTTTAAGGAACCTCCATACTGTTCTCCATAGTGGCTGTATCAATTTACATTCCCACCAGCAGTGCAAGAGGGTTCCCTTTTCTCCACACCCTCTCCAGCATTTGTTGTTTGTAGATTTTCCCATGATGCCCGTTCTAACTGGTATGAGATGATACCTCATTGTAGTTTTGATTTGCATTTCTGTAATAATTAGTGATGTTGAGCAGCTTTTCATTTGCTTCTTGGCCATCTGTATGTCTTCTTTGGAGAAATGTCTATTTAGGTCTTCTGCCCATTTTTGGATTGGCTTGTTTGTTTTTTTAATATTGAGCTGCATGAGCTGTTTATATATTTTGGAGATT
>NW_021697809.1:0-5668 GCF_005190385.1 Monodon monoceros | reverse complement strand
GCTCTTTGCTTTGTACACTGCTTTGATTCTACAACATGCAACAATGTAGTGATCTGTTTCAGATTGTCATTATTCGAGAGGGTTCTTAGTAACAGGAGTGGAAAAGGAAGACCTCTCTTCCTGTGTTTCTGCCCTATGCTCTTAAGCCAGAAAAGGTACCAACATCACTGACCTGACCTTGTCTCAGGTATCTATCAGGATCTACTAGAATCATTCTAGTGAAAGGTAACTAGATGTCCAAAGGACTTAAAAGATACACTATAACCTTTGTATACTTTATATACCTGGTGAAACAAAAATGTCACCTGAGTGGTCCCCTTCCCTAGAAATACCAGTATGTTTTTCCAGTGCATGGCAGAACTTTGCAGGTAAAACTGGGATAAAGGTGAAGAACAGTCTTAAAATTCTAGTCCTTGAACAGCACCTAACACAAAACAGGTTTTCAATAATCTTAGCAACAGTATTCACAAATAATGACCATCAGCGTAACTGCTCTTTTGTGCCAAAATACATTACCATATTACTTTTTTTCCTTCAGCTTTACAACTTGGGTTCTATTATTGTTTTCATTTTACAGGTTAGGAAAGTGAGGCTCAGAGATGCTAAGTCACTTGGGCAAGGTCACAGAGCTTGTAGGAGATAAACCTGCACGCTTACTGTTGGATCCTACAAACCAGACCATAATTTAAGTCCTTCAAAATATACCTCAGAACATTTGAGTAAATTAATGAATAAATCCTCCTAGTCAGACTGACCAGATCATTATATTAGGTTCAGCTATAAGTGGAGGAAAGTCATAATCATAGTTGGACAGTTAATACAGTAATTTACTTGCTTTGAATTTTCTAAATGATGTTTAGCTGGTAGTTTCATGATGATAACCATCGAATAAAAACAGGCATATTTTGGTGTTTGGAATAAGATCTCATATTGAGTAAAATACATATTGATTTCTAGACCTATATGATGTGAGTAACAGATGACATTGAGATGTCATCTAGAAGTACTCCTGTGCAGTTCATCATGTCAACCCAGCTAATAATTTTAGAATGTTCAGAGTGAATAATATATGCAGCCATAAAGCATATTTCTAATCAATGCAAATAATATTTTTCCTATGCTAAACCCAGAGTTAAGTTATAACACGCATCATAAGATTAATGGGCCATTTTTTCTTCATCACTTTGCTAAATGACTTAGTCTGGAAACCATTCAGAAGGTTGCGAATTGGAGCTGAGCAGTAGTAGTGAGACTGTGCCTCTGATGATGAAACTATTTCCACCCCGACCCCTACCGCTCCCTTCTTGGGAAAGAAGGCAACACTTCTCCTAGAACAAGTCACAGGTTCATAAGCTGGCTTGTATAATACGTTTGGAGGAATAGTGTGTCTTTTAAGCAGAGCCTATCTCGGCATATAAAATAATTTTTACCTACCATTTAATGAAATTAACACTCGCTTTGAGGCTAGGTCTTTTGCCATTTGACTCCTGGATCACGTCTATGGATATATTTTTTTCTTGAGACGAAGTGTGAACCCAATATAGTATCCATCATTCAGTCTATCTAGCTGATGTGCTAGATATCTATCTGGATGTACATCATCTGAAGCACAAGCTATCTAGCTGATGTACCTCATCTGAAGCACAAGCTCCCTGAGGCCAGGCACTTTATCTGCTCTATCAGTGTAGCCCTGATGCCTAGTGTCTAGCTTTTGGAGATTCTTAATAAACATTTGTACTGAATAAGGTATGTATATGGTGAGCAAAAGTTGGCTTCCCATTCTACAGTCAAGAGTATCCCACTCATGTTCTGTGAACACTGGATAGCAGAATCTTACTATGTTATTTTTCTGTTCCCTTTGCAAGTTTCCTGAAAGGGCATTCCTGTCCTTAGAATGTCCATCTCCTCCCATCTTCCTGGAGAAGAACTCTTCTTTCTTAAATACTTAGCCCCATTATTGACTCTTTAAGATTGAATGTATTACCTCCTTACACACAGGAAAATGCAGTGCTTTTTTTTTTTTTTCGACAATTTATCACCAGAAAATTATTCTAACACCTGAAATTCTGGACCTAAAATGCCTGGACTAGTGGTTCTCAAAGTCTGGTACCCAGACCAGCACATCAGCTGCACGTAGGGATTTTTAAAAGTGAAAGTCTTGGGCCCTGCTCCAGACCTACAGACTGGGACACTCTGGGGGTGGGGCCCACTACCTGTTTCAGCAAGCTCTCTTGGTGATGCTGATGCATACTCAAGTTTGAGACCCACTGCTTAGACCTAGAGCTTAAGGTTTAGGCTTTGGACAGATCTGAGTCCTAAACACTACTGAGACACTGGAGTGACCATGAGCAAGTTACTTCTGGGAACCTCTTAGCATCTGTGTGCCTTGCTTAGCTAATAGTGATTTTAATTAATTAGAATAATGCACACGGTGTACTCAAGAGAGTAACCAAAGCATACTTTATGTTCCATAAATTCTAGCTGTTTACCATTATCATCAATCAGAGCTTACTGACACATCCTGAAGACATTCTTCTAATAAGTGTAATAATGTGGTTTGTAAAATTAACAGCTTAGAAGAGCATATTACGAAGTTCATCAGACAGGGTCTCAGCAGGAAATCAGGGGTACATCAATAAGGATAAATTGAGCCCAATGTAGAGAATCAAGAGATAGTGTAGTGCCCTGGGTTCAGTAAAAGTGTGGCTACTTTATAGGAGATGAAAGAGAAAGGAAGCCTTGCTGGAGAGAGAGTCCTCCCCAAAGATGCTGTGATGCCCCACAGAGAAGCACTATACGTTAGTTGGGGGATGCAGCCAACTCCCAGCAATTTGGCAAGAATTAATACCCTAACTTCACTCCCCTCCTTCATTCCCTACAATCTTCTATTGGTACTCTTCATTGGTGAGCCAAACAGAAGCCAGAGCAAGGACACTTACTAAGATAGGCCATGCAAGCCATCCATATAGAATTGGGTGGAGAAAGGATGTGGAAAGGCAGATAGGACATATTTCCCGCAGGTGGTGAGCGAGCTGTAAAATCACTCGCCCTTCTAACATCATTGCCATTGCAGGAGCACGGAGGAGCCAGTGGTTAGTTCTGACTTGGCAGATCCAGGAGACTGCAGGACAGAACTGGTATATGAGTTGGGCTTTAAAGGTAGATTTGAATTTTAATGGAGAGTATGGAGTAAGAAATGGTGAACCAAGGGAAAGGGAGATTCATTGCAAATGGAGAAAAGAAAAGTGGCATAAAGACAAGAAAAGTCAAGACTTATGGAAGAGATAGCAAATACTCTGCGTGTGACTGGAGCAGAGAATGGGTAGACGAAGGCTGGAAGTTAAGATGAAGTCATCCTTGAATAACATTAAAGTTTCCTCCTTTAACCTCAATTTCCACCTTCTACTCCCTTCACTAACATTGGTAAATTAAAAGTGAATTTGACTGGGTTGGTGGCAATGGCAGTATGAAGCAAAGAGAGGAGAATAAGAGTAAAAAATTTAGTAGTACCTTGGTGAAGCTGGGTAAATGATGGGTGGTGGTGTCACGTCAAAGCATGGGCAAGTGATTGTGACAAATATAGGCTTATTTCTTGACTATATGACTTCAGTTAAGGTACTTAAGCCCTCTAGGCTGCAGTCTCCCAACCTGTAAAATGGGGATAAAACCTCGCTTCCTCCAAGGTTTCTGTGAGGATCTAATGAGAAATGGAAGTAAAGAGTTGAGTCCAGCAATCAGTTTTTAATACATATAAACTAATGTGAGGATAAGGGTAAGAATACTTGCTATCATTTATTGAATACTTATTATGTGTCCAATATTGTGCTAGTCTATTTACATATCTTTTCTCACTTAGCTTTCTTTTCTCTTATCTGCCTTTCTATAGGCAAGAGATAACTGATGGCTCAGTTATGAGGAAACGCAGTTGTGAGGAAAATGTCAGAGGGAAAATGTACCAGAGAGTTAATTCCTAATGGATCTGTCAGCCTTAAACAGAGCATGTCTGTGCTAAAATGTGTAAAATATCTGTGCTAAAACTACTCAGTTGGACAAGTTTTGATAAAGTATTAACGAATAGGCATAAACAGCTTGGAGCTTTTTGGGGGGTATGTGGTAATATTAGTATTGGTGTGATGACTTTTGAAAGTTCTATGGCGTATAGAAGTCAAAAAGAAGACCCGGAAAGGGGGAAAACTCTCTGAAAGTTATTGGGGAAGTCTGGCTAGTAAGACTCCAAAAGGGAGAATCAGTAAGAGGCCAGGTTATTCATAGGCCTTCTAGGAATGTGTCCATGAGAAATATTTACAATGATTGGATGCCGGAATAAAGGAGAACACTGGCTCCATAAATGGTAACTTATTTTCCACAAACAGGCTAATGATAAAAATAATGAAAATCTGATGGATTTTTGAGAGTTTCATTGACCAAACTGAGACAAAAGTACATAACAGCTAGATGCTCATAGTTTTAATCAGTTCACTTTGGAGTCAAGCAAAGATAGCACCTGAAATGGTAAGGGACGTTTATGCAAGGTCACAAAGATTTTTGGTGGTGCATTTGGGATATAAACCCATTTCCGTAAGAATTCTTTCGGAAGTCAAATGTTTGCTTGTCAAAAGTAGCATGAACTTACTTCCAGGAAAAGTTCCTAAGAAAAAATAATTTGAGTAATGAAGAACACTGATGTAACAATTAATTTAAGAACCCAGAAACAGAGGTAAAAAGTAAAGCAATTATGGGTTAAGAGTCTGCATAGGCAGAAGGAGCGGAGCGGCTGCTGCTCAATGGCGGAAAAGCGGCCGGTGTTCTGACCGCTTCGTCCCCCTAGCAGTTGCGGGGGAGTTTCCTGCCGGCGCGGCTGGAGTCTCTGTTTCTCAGGGTTCGGTGGCTGGAAGATGCTCCAGAGAGACGAGGCTGCGGCGGAGGAGGTGGCGGCGGCCGAATCGGCAACGGCGCTAGGGTGGAGAGAAGGCGGCGTGCGGAGCCCAACGGTGTAAACAGCCCCGGAGGCGGCGGAGGCGGTGGCCAAGCCCCCGAGGGGGAAGCGGCGCCTCCTGTGGAAGCCTGGGCTGAGTGCAGCAGAGAGGTTCTGCGGCGGGCGCGAGCGGACGCCCTAGACCTCGCCTCCCTCCCTCGCCCCAGGTAAGGCCGCTGGGCGCCCCGCCGCAGGGGGAATGGCTCGCGGGCACCGCCGAGGCCCCGGACCGTTTTCGGGGTGCCGCCGAGCTGCGGCCGGGACCTCTCCCCGCTTAATCCTCGCCTCTTTCCCTCGGCCGCGGAGCCCAGAGGAGCGGGACGCCGGGCCTGGCTCCTGGCTAGGTCCCTTCCCCAGACGCCGCCTCCGCGCTCGGCCGAGGCTGGGAGAGGCTCGGGGCAGGGAATTTTAGTTTGCTCCAAAGCCTGGAAGTAAACTGCTTGTCCCTGTTCTCTGCGAGCATCTCCTTCACCTGAAAGCACTGGGGCTACTCCAGGCCGTAACTCGTCCCTTCCTGGTGCATGCCTGTTTGAAAACACTACCTTTTCCCATTTGTTTCCTCATTAGCTTCTGCCTTCCTCTGCGCTCCATTTCACTTCTTCGTTAAATCTTCTTTCTCGCTCTTCTGTCTACGCGTCTCACCACTTCCTTCCTCCTTAGCGACTTTATTTAAATCGTTTCTCTTTTTCTTCT
>NW_021697808.1:0-1512 GCF_005190385.1 Monodon monoceros | reverse complement strand
AAGCCTGTGGGGCTTTTAATGACACGTGTTCTCAAAAGTGATCTGAGCTAGGTAACCGAAAAAAAATTCCAAAAACACAGACTTTCAAGAAACCAAATTTCAACACGGAAAGCTTACTCACGGTGTTTAAAAAAAAAAAAAAAACCCGACCACGACAGGAAGCTGAAAATCGCTGATTATTCGAGAAATGCATATCAAAAGTATAAAGCGGCATCATCTCGCAGCAGGCAGTATGGCCAGCATCAAAAAGTCTTCAAACAATCGATGGGGACTGATTGTGGAGAATAGGGAAACTTCCCAATCGGTGAGTGGAACTGTACATTGGTAACTGCCACTAGAAAAAAAGCACTGTATCCCAGTTCCTGGAAAACTAAATAGAGAGTGAACCTATACTTCTGCAGTCCCCCTTCCGGGCGTCATTTGGGAAAATCCATAATTCAAAAAGACACAAGCACCCCAACGTTAATTGCTGCACTATTTACAATCGCCAAGACAGAAAAATAAATAGTCCAGCAAGTGTGAATACATAAAGAGATGGTCCTACGTGTATAGAAGGGGCTATTACTCAGCCAGGAAAAAGAATGAAATAATGCCATTAGAAGCAACATGGATGGACCTGGGATGCCCAAATACTCAGTGAAGTCAGTCAGACAGAGGAGGACCCATAGCATATGATATCACGTATAGTAGGAATGCAAGCATACATACAACTGAACTAGTTTACAAAACAGAAACAGACTCACCGACTTTCAAAATAAACCTAGGGTCACTAAAAACACAGGTGGCGAGGAGGTATAAGTTAGGCGGTTCCCATGAACACATACACAGTAAAATACCTATAAACATATATACAAAACACGCACTCGACAAGGACTACTGTACAGCACCAGGACCTCTACTGAAAGTTCTGCAGTAACCTATATGGAAAAGGAAACCAAAAAACACTAGATATATTATATGTGTAAATGAATCAGCTTGCTGTACACCTACACCAAACCCCACTTTGGAAATCAACGCTAGTGCAACATCCCATCAGAATTAAGCTGAAAAAGAAAGTAAAAGGAAAGAAATGGGTATGCTTTTCGCCTCCGGCCTCGGTGATATGCGCTGGTGTCACATCCCTGCAGCCCGAGCAGCCTGGGGTCCCAAGGGTGCACTGAGGTGGAGCAAAGAGACTTAAGGAAGATGTGCCTGCAAATGCACCCTCTTAAAGCTGTAGTGTCTCCTCCTTTCTGGGGGGAACCAAAACTTCAAAATTTAGGTGGGCCTTCCCAGAGCTAAAAGGAAGCCAAGTGCCCCCAAACCATGGGGGATCATCTGGGCTGCAGGAGATTCAAAAACTGACCGAGCTTCCACGGCTGCTGCTGGTGAGGTTCTGACATCCAGCCTCCTTGCCAGGAGTCACCCCACCTACACAGCGCAGCACCCCCAGCAGGGTGGTTTAGCCAGGGTTCGGAGTTTTCCGGGCGGGGTGAGAAGCTTAACGGGGGAAGAGGTAGTGACAGACTAGCC
>NW_021697807.1:0-5752 GCF_005190385.1 Monodon monoceros | reverse complement strand
TCAGTTGCTTCATTTGCAAATATTTTCTCCCATTCTGAGGGTTGTCTTTTGGTCTTGTTTATGGTTTCCTTTGCTGTGCAAAAGCTTTGAAGTTTCATTAGGTCCCATTTGTTTATTTTTGTTTTTATTTCCATTACTCTAGGAGGTGGGTCAGAAAGGATCTTGCTGTGATTTATGTCAGAGTGTTCTGCCTATGTTTTCCTCTAAGAGTTTGATAGTTTCTGGCCTTACATTTAGGTCTTTAATCCATTTTGAGCTTATTTTTGTGTATGGTGTTAGGGAGTGATCTAATCTCATACTGTTACATGTACCTGTCCAGTTTTCCCAGCACCACCCCATCTTTAAATAAGGCCACACTCTGAGTTTCTAAGGTTTAGGACTACGGTGGGGGGGGGTGGTGGGGATGGGGCGGAGTTCAACCCATAACAGCATCATACTACCACCTGCAAAGATAAGAGACTGAAGAAATAATCATTACAAAAAGAGACAGAAGACACAGATTGCTGGCTGGAAGTCTGATCCAGCAGGAAAAAGGTTAATTCTGTAGCCCACTTTCTCAGCCATAGGAGGTATAGAAAGGCAGAAAGAGTGAGAAGAAGGAAACAATATCACTGTTCTTCACAAGAGAGTTGTCACTTTTCACACTCCTGCTGCATGAAAAGAGGAAGGAAAAAAGGTGTTCTTGATCTTTTAGTTCATTATAATTTTATCAATTAGTAAAAGTATCTTAATTAGAGATAAAAATTCAGAATTTGCATCTAAAGCCTGAAAAGATCTGCAGTTCTTTCTGTGGATTGTCTCAAAATTGCAGGCAAACATTTAATTGGAGAAATGTAATTAAGAAGCAATGCCCTTCCCCCAGGGGCCTATGGAAACTCAGGGTTACTGCCCTGAGGCAAGTAACCACTTGTTAGGAACTAGTATATTTTAATCCTCGAAGAATAGGATTTTTACTCATTACAAGAGTATAAATCTTCTTGTTTTATAAAACAGATATAAGAAAATTTGTCTACTCTTTATCAGCCACAAACCAAGAGTTCTGTATTTTTGTACTGATATATTTGTAGAGAAACTTGAGAAACATTATTGAAATTTGCTATCCTATCTGCCAGTCTCTGGTGATGAAAAGAGCACCAGATGGAATATTTTAAATCTTCTAGAAGTGCAGTTATATCAACTGAATTTTGAGCTAAGCCACAAATCACAGGCCATTTGTATTAGATGCAGGGAGTGAGAATGGAGAACAGCCGGGTCTCCAATTCTTATGGCCAATTCTTACAAGAACCATGGCAAATTGTCACATCAGTTCCCTTCATGTGAAACCTAGGGTTTTCAATAGCTAGTGCCTTTATGTTTGTCCAAAACCTTGAACAGAGAAATTCCCACTCAAGACCTTAGAGGGATGTCAAAATCATGGATCAAGTAAAGCTATGAATGCAGGGGTAAGCCAAAGTAAACATAAGTCAGAACAAGGGTCAGGATGGATAATGCATAAATTAGATGAGACAGAAGGATATACAAGCACTAAGTACAAGTGATGAGCTATGAAAACCACAGATTAAGAGTAAAAATTAGCAGATCAAGAACAAACCAAAAAACATTCATAATAGTTCCTAAAAGGTAATTTCAGTCTAAGTTCAAATGGAAAGAAATGCGTGTACTTAAGGTGTGTATTTTTTATTAAAAAAAAATTCAATATTTCCCAGTTGCTACGTAGTATACGGTTGAATTAATTTAAAGAATCTGGAGTAGAACATTAAATAAAATATTTTATTTTAGATTAAATTAAATGCATTAAAAGTATATACTAATTTTATCATTGAAAAATACTTTTGAATCAAAATTAATTATGAGGTCTCAGATATCTCACATAAAGAAGAGAATTAACAATATTAATATACACAGTGTACAATTTGATATGTTATTATATAAAATGTAAATATTATACTAAAGCAAACTGCTTGCTCTGTTTCAGATTCTTTATTCCAGTATATACCCCAGGTATAAACTGGTACAATATATGAGAAAAACACAAATTCAGAAAAAAGTAATTAACAGTCAAGGCAAGACAAAGTTCATTACATGATTAACTTTAACAAAATGGTGGATCAGCAGAACTCAACAATCTGATACATGTATTATACAAAAATATGTTGAGTAATATGTTACCTAATGTTAGTTGTTCCAAGCATGTAATTGAAAGAAAAACAACTCCATATGAAGAATAATTAGCTGTTTAAAAGAGTAAGTTAGATCTTAATTTACTTGATGGGTATCTGTGATTCATTATTAGCTAGAAAAGTTGTCGGAGGGCAGTTTTATTAAACATACATGTTCTGACTTTGTAATGTGTGTATGTAAATACATATATACATACATATGTATGTACATACATATTATATAATACATACATATAAGCATGTAATTTATTTCTGATTTGCTATATAAAATTAACTTTTCAAATTAAAAATTTATTTAATTTCTAAATAAATCTAATATGTAGAAAGATGAAATATGTTCTAGTTTTAAATTGATGAGATGGTGATTTTTGTTGGCCTTCACGTCCCTGCAGAGAATTTTTTTAATGGTCTCTGAGGAAAGATAATGATGCAGTATCCCTGAGTGAGTATCTCAAGAGAGCACTAGATTATAGTTTTTAAATGATAATGTGTTTGAATTAAATTTTGGCCCAATAATGAGTTTACACCATTTCATTCTTTGTCCTTGCTTAAATCTCTTTTTTGAAAAGGAGGTATAAGACTGTTAACAGCTGATATTGTCAGAGCAAATAATGGTAATATAGACATCTTTTCTGAGGGATTTTGACAGAATATGTACCATGGAAACAATCTCTCGGCAACAAAATCCAAATTGGGAAATGATCCCCAGGTCTACTTACCCTTTTTACTTTTACTTTTGTGATTTTCTTTAAGCTATTTTAATTTCCCCCATTAAACTCCAGGGATAAAAATCTATGACTACATTAATGCTGCATTCTATTTGAATTAGAAAATCAAACTGCAGAATCATGGCTTTGAATGTTCCCTTAGAAATAATCAAGAGTAGCACATTCATTTGAGTTATGAGGAAACAAGCTCCAGGATGCCAGTGTGCATTTCCCAAGGCCAAGTAGCTAATGACTGGCAGAGCCTCCAGGGAAATACAACTCTCCCTATTCCTTTTCAGGGACTATTGTACTTAAACTGTAACAAATACAGAATATAAATTGAAGGAGTCATCCATATAATTAGGAATGAAGTATATTTTACACAACATATATTATTTTTTTAAAAAAGGCTTGAGTATAAAAGTATAAAATACTTTATGAAATTTTCCCATTAATATTATGTTTAAAATTCATATTGATTAGAACTGATACTTAATAATTTTTAACGTATATTAAATTGAGTTTTAAATATTACACTATATATATTATTTCTTGTAAAACACAGCAGAATAATTATGTATAAGAAAATCATTAGGTTGTCCTCAATTGTAAAAGAAACTTTCTTCAAATTAGACCAAGAAAATTTGAAAATTGAGTAATGATTTATGAACAGTCATTGGAAGAATAAGTGTTTCCTCTATAGATAGATATATCATTAACCTAAATATATTTTGTTATTTGATTTTAATTTGTGTTATTTATTTATTTTTTATATAGCATGTATTTTCTTACATAAGCGCCTGCCATCTGTTCAAACAAACAAAAAGTTTGCAGAATCCTCTTTTAGCTTGTGCAATTCTTAACAATTAATTTCAGAATTGCTTCTGGCACCTTGCTTCTGTAAAGAAAAAGAAAAAAAAAGCATGTTTTTGTTAGTTTAAAACCAGAATGTTTCTAATAAGTCTATAATGGCTCTGTCTTTGGGAAGTTATATATTCTATGGAGCACTATTTCTCTACATAAGTGTGTCTGTGTATTTTTATTTAGCTGTCCTCTCAGCAATATTTAATAAGGACATTCTATGAGCTCATTTTGAAGTGGACATTAGGGAAGTAATTGTGAGCAAAGCACACAGGCTCTGCTGAACCTTGTGGAGTCTCTATTTAATGGGATAGACAGTAATCAAGCAAATAATCACAAAATATACAAATACATGTAAAATACCATAGCTCTGATGAAACAGTACATGTAACATTGAATAAATATAAAATAAATGAATAACTTTGAGATGGTGTAAGAGGAGGAGTTGATTGTTTCAGATAGACCAGAGAAATCTTCTCTGGAGATGTGATTTAAGTTAAATTGGAAGGAAGAGTACAATTTTGCAAAGTGGAATGATGTGTGAGGCAAAGTTAACAGTGTCCCAGGCAATGGAGACAACAACTGAAAGTGTCTTTGAACAGAAGCATGTCACATTTGCAGAAATGTAAAAAAGGACAAAATAGCTGGTATTCAGAGAGAAGGGGGGGGTGTATCTGAGGCAAAACTGGAGAGGCATATAGGAGCCAGACCTTCTGTGTCATGTTAAAGAGTTTGAGAGCAATGGGAATGCACTGATTTTTGTTTTTAGTTTTAATTTTAAGGATATGGAGGGACATAAATAAGATTCAAGCGTTGTAAAACTGTTCCTGAATACAGAATAAATAAAATGGTTTGAAAGAGGCCATGATACTTGGAGGCAAATTAAAAGGCTATTGCTGAAATCCTGGAATGATCTGGCAGCATCTTGGAGAAACAAGGTAGTTTTGCATGTGGAAAGAAGTAGACAAATTTAAACAGTGTATAGGAGAAGAAAAATTGACAGAAATGTGAGGATGGATGAGATAAGGAAGACTGCAGGAGAGTGTTATATTGTGGTTTCTGGCTTGTATTACTGGGTGGAATCAGTTGTCATTTACTAAGATAGGGAATGCTGGAAGATAATCATTTTTGAGCATAGAAAGATCATGACTTCATTTTGATCTTGTTGAGTTTAACTTGCCTTTGAGTCAGCCAGGGAGTGATTCAAGAAGGCATGTGGACTGTAGGTCTACAACTAAGAGTATTTTGTGATAAAGAGTTTTATATATGGAAGCAGACCTGGCTAGAAGTAATTTTTTTTTTTGCGGTACGCGGGCCTCTCACTGTTGTGGCCTCTCCCGTTGTGGAGCACAGGCTCTGGACGTGCAGGCTCAGCAGCCATGGCTCACGGGCCTAGCCGCTCCACGGCATGTGGGATCTTCCTGGACCAGGGCTCGAACCCGTGTCCCCTGCATCGGCAGGTGGACTCTCAACCACTGCACCACCAGGGAAGCCCTAGAAGTAATTTTTTTAAAGTAATTTTGGCTGACAGTGTAGAACAGTTATTAAAATTGTGTTCATCCCAACCCAGTTTAATGCAATCATACCCTAAAATCCACTCTCAAATATGACTGTTATGCAAATGAGTAATATCTCCTCTATTTTTAAATTAGTGCTGATCTTTAAACTACTATTTAGGAACATATTTAAATTTCAAGTAAAAATTACAATCTAATAGACACAAAACAAATAGTGGTATCTGAATGGAATACTCCTATATACTTACAGATTCAAGTACAGGCCAAAATAAAGTCCCTCACCCAAGACAATGTCATTGGATTGATTTGCTTTACTAGTGAAGATTTAGGCTTCAGAAGCACCAAAGACATTTTAAGTACTCCAAGTAGATTACTGAAGGCACTTATGCTGAAACTCTAGATTTCTGAGACTGTGGAAATAGCGCAACTTGGAATATTACTTTTTTTTTTTTTAACATCTTTATTGGGGTATAATTGCTTTACAATG
>NW_021697806.1:0-10021 GCF_005190385.1 Monodon monoceros | reverse complement strand
AATCAACATTGGGAAAATGACTGTACTACTCAAAACAATCAACAGATTCAGTGCAATTCCTAACAAACTACCAATGGCATTTTTCACAGAACTAGAACAAAAAATTTCACAATTTGTATGGAAACACAAAAGACCCCGAATAGCCAAAGCAATCTTGAGAAAGAAAAATGGAGCTGGAGAAATCAGGCTCCCTGACTCAGACTATACTACAAAGCTAATCAAGACAGTATGGTACTGGCACAAAAACAGAAATATAGATCAATGGAACAGGATAGAAAGCCCAGAGATATACCCACGCACATATGGTCACCTTATCTTGGATAAAGGAGGCAACAATATACAGTGGAGAAAAGACAGCCTCTTCAATAAGTGGTGCTGGGAAAACTGGACAGCTACATGTCAAAGAATGAAATTAGAACACTTCCTAATACCATACACAAAAATAAACTCAAAATGGATTAAAGACCTAAATGCAAGGCCAGACACTATTAAACTCTTCAAAGAAAACATAGGCAGAACACTCTGTGACATAAAGCACAGCAAGATCCTTTTTGACCTACCTTCTAGAGAAATGGAAATAAAAACAAAAATAAACAAATGGGACCTAATGAAACTTAAAAGCTTCTGCACAGCAAAGGAAACTATAAACAAGATGAAAAGACAACCCTCAGAATGGGAGAAAATATTTGCAAATGAAGCAACTGACAAAGGATTAATCTC
Source organism: Monodon monoceros (assembly GCF_005190385.1). Lineage (NCBI taxonomy): Eukaryota > Metazoa > Chordata > Mammalia > Artiodactyla > Monodontidae > Monodon > Monodon monoceros. Next base: position 9,301 of record NW_021697806.1, on the reverse strand, counting down.
CAAAATTTACAAGCAGCCCATGCAGCTCAATATCAAAAAAACAAACAACCCAATCCAAAAATGGGCAGAAGACCTAAATAGACATTTCTCCAAAGAAGATATACAGATTGCCAACAAACACATGAAAGAATGCTCAACATCACTAATCATTAGAGAAATGTAAATCAAAACTACAATGAGGTATCACCTCACACCAGTTAGAATGGCCATCATCAAAACATGTATAAAGAATAAATGCTGGAGAGGGTGTGCAGAAAAGGGAACCCTCTTGCACTGTTGGTGGGAATGTAAATTGATACAGCCACTATGGAGAACAGTATGGAAGTTCCTTAAAAAACTAAAAATAGAACTACCATATGATACAGCAATATCACTACTGGGCATACGCCCTGAGAACACTATAACTCAAAAAGAGTCATGTAGCACAATGTTCATTGCAGCACTATTTACAATCGCCAGGACATGGAAGCAACGAAAGTGTCCACCGACAGATGAATGGATAAAGAAGATGTGGCCCATATATACAATGGAATATTACTCAGCCATAAAAAGAAACAAAATTGAGTTATATGTAGTGAGGTGGATGGACCAAGAGTCTGTCATACAGAGTGAAGTAAGTCAGAAAGAGAAAAACAAATACCGTATGTTAACACATACATGCAATCTAAAAAAAAAATGGTTCTGATGAACCTTGGGGGCAGGGCAGGAATAAAGACACAGACATAGAGAATGGACTTGAGGACATGAGCAGGGGGAAGGGTAAGCTGGGATGAAGTGCAAGAGTAGCACTGACATATATACACTACCAAATGTAAAATAGATAGCTATCTAGCAGCAGCTAGAGGGTTGGAGTAGGGAGGGTGGGAGGGAGGTGCAAGAGGGAAGGCATACAGAGATATATGTATACATATAGCTGATTCACTTTGTTATACAGCAGAATCTAACAGAACATTGTAAAGCAAGTATACTCTAATGAAAATGTTAAAAAAAAAAGAGAGAGAGAAGAAAAGCAATTCCTAAAACTGAAATTTAGATGGCAAATGAACCTTCATGTGTATACAGTTGTTGGCATAACCACACAGAGAAGAATTATACTAATTGACTTTAAAACACAGAAATTTGACCGTACATCCTTAGTGAGGACAAAACCGAAGGACAAAAACCAAACCAAAACAAAATACAATGATGACCTACAACCTGAAAAATAAAATCTAAAACTAGTTAGTAAGTATATTGCTGATGGTAGTGTTGGTATCATTACTCTGAGACTGCTGTATGTTTATTGTTAGATAAAACAAATGAGTACTTGTTTCTTGAAATCAGGAATTTGTGCATAGGAGAAAGAAAATACAGATGCAAGTTCAATGAGGTTAGGTAAAACCCATAACTCTGATTTTGAATTGAAGGCATCATTATGAACTCACAATGTATTTTCTTTTCAACAAGAAAAAAAGTCTTGGAGGCAAAAATCAACAAACCAGAAGTAATAAGTACCCCCTAGAGCTCAGATTGTGGTCTCTAATTTTCCATTAAAAGGGATAGAGCTCCTGGGCAAGAAATTTATGAGATGAATCTGAACATCATGTGATATCACAAAGCAAGAAGCTGTCAAAGAATATTAAGGTTGTGTCTTTAGGACTCAAAAACCAATGTGAATAGGCTCTCATTGATCAAAGATGGGCCTGTCTAAACATCATGAAGGATAAACACATGCAATGGATTTTAATCTGTGTGTTTATAAGGGTATTTTTTAAATGCTCTTTGTTCATTCTCAGGTGATAATTAGAAAACCAATATAGTATTTTGAGTTGACAAATAAAGGGGGCAAATAAAGCATTAATTATGCCTTTCTTAGATGAATTGTACCTCAGGGTAAACAAATAGTTGATAAGTACAAGTTTCAATCTATAGAAGTGTTCCAACAAATAAATGAAGAAGGAATAACAAAAAAAAATCACCATTTTGTAACCCCTATTTAATTAATGAATATAAGTAATCATCACCAGTGGCTGTTGATGGCATAAAAAGAGAGACAACCAGGCATTATGTGCTTCCTAATGGAAGTACACTGCACCACCTATGATATGATATGTGAATAAATTTAATTAACTATTAATTTAAATATTTTTAACTACTTTTGTATTTAAAATGTATATAAAATTAAAGCCTAAACAAAATCATGATCAGGCAAATGTGTTCTCTGGGTAGTAAAAGTAGACTAAGGACCTTGTCAGGGTTAGGATAAGGAAACAGATATTGAACAACGTTTTTCTTTGTTAGGAAGCTTAAGGAAGAATACTTATTTTTAAATTTGAAGATATTAAAAGAACTAAAAAAATATATAGCCTCCAAATCAGGAAATGGAAAATTTTATCTGTTGAACAGAAGGCATGATAAAAAGGAACAAAGAATAACTGGCTACTAGAAAATATAAAATAAGTCAAAATACATTAGTAATCAAAATAAATGAAACAAACTACACTCTTTTATTTAAAAAATGGAATATTTAGGGCTTCCCTGGTGGCGCAGTGGTTGAGAGTCTGCCTGCCGATGCATGGGACATGGGTTCGTGCCCCAGTCTGGGAAGATCCCACATGCCGCTGAGTGGCTGGGCCTGAGCGCCATGGCTGCTGGGCCTGCACGTCCGGAGCCTGTGCTCCACAACGGGAGAGGCCACAACAGTGAGAGGCCCGCGTGCCGCAAAAAAAAAAAAAAAAAAGTGGAATATTTAAACATTTAGTTATATAAGACATGCATCAAAAAACACCTCACAAAAAAAAAACAAACAAAAAACACCTCACAAAAATGTTGAAAATAAAGGAATGGAGAGAAATATATACCATGCAAGTACTAATCATAGAAAGATGTTAAAACTGTATTAAGTCAAATCAGAATTTGAAGAAACAAGCACTAGTTGGAATAAAGAGAAATAATTTGCAATAATATAATTCAAATTCTACCAGAGAGATAGTCCTCAACTTGTATGCAACTGACAACATTGCCTCAAGACATATACAACAAAAGTCCATAATCACAATGGGAGATTTTAAAACACCTCTATCATAAGCTTGTTAAGCATATAGAATCTTTGAATAAGAAAATTAACTAGAAGCCAATAAATATAAAAATACATTATTTCCAAATATAATGTTTGCAAAATTTAGTGACATAATAGAATTTAACGGAAGTCTAAAACATATAAAATATCTGTAGTCATACTGACCATATTCTTCTCTGATCACAATAAATTGAATTAGAAATCAAGCAACCCCTCCCCCAAAGAAGCTGGCTAAAAACACAAGAATATTTGCAAACTCAAAAATGCTCTCAGAACAAACTCATGATTAACAAGAAAGCTACAATGGAAATCACAGAATAGAAATTTAGAACTGAATGACAATGAAAGTACTACATTTAAAAATTTGTAACATGCAGCTAAAACAGCATTTAGAAGGAAATTTACCATCTAAAATGTATTTATTTAAAGATGAAAAGATTAAAAACAAAGAAGTTAATTGAAAATAAAGAAGTTAATTATTAGATAATTTGAAAATTATTAGAATTAGAAAAGAAGTGACAGACTTCCAATTAATATGGAAGAAGCAAACAATTTACGGGATCAGAAAACTTTTTAAAAATCTTTCTTTGAGACAAGAACAGGAAGCTTAAAAAACATATTCAGGAATAATAAGAACAAAGAAATAAAAATATGGAAAAATCTCAATAAAATTATTAGAGTATGATGTTGAGAAAAATCTCCCATAAAACAGTGAAAAGACAAATTTAAGAAAGTAAGAGATAAAAAGATAACAGAATTAGAGACAGAGGCAAAAGAAACAAGAAAATAGAGGAGAAGAAAGAAATGATTCAAGACTCTTTCTCACGATGATAGCTTCAAGGTGGCGGAAGAGTAAGATGTAGAGATCAACTTCCTCCCCACAAATACATCACAAATACATCTACATGTGGAACGACTCCTACAAAACACCTACTGAATGCTGGCAGAAGACCTCAGACTTCCCAAAAGGAAAGAAACTCCCCACGTACCTGGGTAAGGCAAAAGAAAAAGGAAAAAACAGAGACAAAAGAATAGGGATGGGACCTGCACCTCGGGGAGGGAGCTGTGAAGGAGGAAAAGTTTCCACACACTAGGAAGCCCCTTCACTGGTGGAGATCAGGGGTGGCAGGGGGGAAATTTTGGAGTCATGGAGGAGAGCACAGCAACAGGGATGCAGACAACAAAGAAGAGAGATCCCGCACAGAGGATTGGTGCCGACCAGCACTCACCAGTCCAAGAGGCCTGTCTGCTCACCTGCCAGGATGGGTGGGGTCTGGGAGCTGAGGCTCAGGCTTCAGAGGTCAGATCCCAGGGAGAGGACTGGGGTTGGCTGTGTGAACACAGCCTGAAGGGGGCTAGTGCACCACAGCTAGCGGGAGGGAGTCCAGGAAAATATCTGACCTGCCAAAGAGGCAAGAGACAATTGTTTTGGGGTGCATGAGAAGAGGGGATTCAGAGCACCACCTAAACAAGCTCGAGATGGGTGCGAGCTGCGGCTATCATCGTGAACACCAGAGACGGGCATGAGATGCTAAGACTACTGCTGCATCAACCAAGAAGCCTGTGTGTGAGCATAGGTCACTATCCACACCTCCCCTCCAAGGAGCCCCTGCAGCCGGCTACTGCCAGGGTCCCATGATGCAGGGACAACTTTCCCAGGAGAACACATGGCACACCCCAGACTGTTGCAACATCATGCTGGCCTCTGCTGCTGCAGGTTCGCCCTGCATTCCATAACACTTCCTCCCCCCAGCCTGAGTGAGCCAGAACCCCCTAATCATCTGCTCCTTTAACCCCGTCCTGTCTGAGCGGTAACAGACGCCCTCAGGCAACCTACACGCAGAAGAGGGGCCAGTCCAAAGCTGAACACCAAGAGCTGTGAGAACAGAGAAGAGAAAAGGGAAATTTCTCCCAGCAGCCTCAGGAGCAGTGGATTAAATCTCCACAATCAACCTGATGTACCCTGCATCGGTGGAACACCTGAATACACAACGAATAATCCCAAAATTGAGGCGGTGGACTTTGGGAGCAACTGTAGACTTTGGGTTTGCTGTATCCAACTGACTGGTTTCTGGTTTTATGTTTATATTAGTTTAGTATTGAGTTTATTATCATGGGTAGATTTGTTTATTGATTTGGTTGATCTCTTCCTGCTTTATTTAATATATACAGATATATTTCTTTTTTCCCTTTTTCTCTTTTCGTGAGTGTGTATGTGTATACTTATTTGTATGATTTTGTCTGTATAACTTTGCTTTTACCATTTGTCCTAAGGTTCTCTCTGTCTGGTTTTTTTTGTTTGGTTTTATTTTTCTTAGTATAGTTTTTAGCACTTGTTATCATTGGTGGATTTGTTTGCTCTCTTCTATCTTTCTTTTAATTACTTTTTAATTTTGATAATTTTTTATTTCATATTTTAATAACTTTATTTTGATTTTCTTTCTTTCTTTCTTTCTTTTCCTTTCTTTCTTTCTTTCTTTCTTTCTTTCTTTCTTTCTTTCTTTCTTTCTTTCTTTCTTTCTCTCTTTCTTTCTGAGCTGTGTGGCTGACAGGGTCTTGGTACTCTGGCTGGGTGTCAGGCCTGTGACTCTGAGGTGGCAGAGCAGAATTCAGGACTTTGGTCCACCAGAGACCTCCAGGCTCCACATAATATCAAATGACGAAAGGTCTGCCAGAGATCTCCATCTCAAAGCTAAGACCCAGCTACACTCAAAGACCAGCAAGCTACAGTACTGGACACACTATGCAAAACAATTAGCAAGACAGGAACACAAACACACCCACTAGCAGAGAGGCTGCCTAAAATCATAGTATGGTTACAGACACCCCAAAACACACCACAGGGCGCAGTTTTTCCCACCAGAAAGACAAGATCCAGGCTCATCCACCAATACACAGGTACCAGTCCCCTCCACCAGGAAGTCTATACAACCCACTGAATCAACTGTAGCCACTGGGGGCAGACACCAAAAACAATGGGAACTGAAAACCTGCAGCCTACAAAAAGGAGATCCCAAACACAGTAAATTAAGCAAAATGAGAAGACAGAGAAACACACAGCACATGAAGGAGCAAGGTAAAAACCAAACATACAAAACAAATGAAGAGGAAATAGGCATTCTACCTGAAAAGAAATTCCGAGTAATGATAGTAAAGATGATCCAAAATCGTGGAAATAGAATGGAGAAAGTATAAGGAACGTTTAACAAGGACCTAGAAGAAGTAAAGAGCAAAAAAACAATGATGAAAAACACAATAAATGAAATTAAAAACTCTCTCTAAGGAATCAATAGCAGAAAAACTGAGGCAGAAGAATGGATAAGTGACCTGGAAGATAAAATAGTGGAAATAACTACTGCAGAACAAAATAAAGAAAAAAGAATGAAAAGAACTGAGGAAAGTCTCAGAGACCTCTGGGACAATATTAAATGCACCAACATTCGAATTATAGGGGTCCCAGAAGAAGAAGAGAAAAAGAAAGGGACTGAGAAAATATTTGAAGAGATTATAGTTGAAAACTTCCCTAATATGGGAAAGGAAATAGTTAATCAAGTCCAGGAAGCACAGAGAGTCCCATACAGGATAAATCCAAGGAGAAACATGCAACAACACGTACTAATCAAACTATGAAAAATTAAATACAAAGAAAAAATATTAAGAGCAACAAGGGAAAAACAACAAGTAACATACAAGGGAATCCACATAAGGTTAACAGCTGATCTTTCAGCAGAAACTCTGCAAGCCAGAAGGGCATGGCAGGACATATTTAAAGTGATCAAACGGAAAAACCTACAATCAAGGTTACTCTACCCAGCAAGGATCTCATTCAGATTTGACGGAGAAATTAAAACCTTTAGAGACAAGCAAAAGCTAAGAGAAGTCAGCACCACCAAACCAGCTCTACAACAATGCTTAAGGAACTTCTCTAGGTAGGAATCACAAAAGAACGAAAAGACCGACAATAACAAACACAAAACAATTAATAAAATGGTAATAGGAACATACATATTGATAATTACCTTAAATGTAAATGGATTAAATGCTCCAAACAAAAGACATAGACTGGCTGAATGGATACAAAAACAAGACATGTATATATGCTGTCTACAAGAGACACACTTCAGACCTAGGGACACATAGAGACTAAAAGTGAGGGGTTGGAAAAAGAAATCCATGCAAATGGAAACCAAAAGAAAGCTGGAGTCGCAATTCTCATATCAGACAAAATAGACTTTAAAATAAAGAGTAGTACAAGCGACAAAGAAGGACACTACATAATGATCAAGGGATCAATCCAAGAAGAAGATATAACAATTGTAAATATTTATGAACCCAATATAGGAGGACCTCAATACATAAGGCAAATGCTAACAGCCATAAAAGGGGAAATCAATAGTAACACAATTACAGTAGGGGACTTTAACTCCCCACTGTCACCAATGGACAGATCATCCAAAATGAAAATAAATAAGGAAACACAAGCTTTAAATGATACATTAAACAAGATGGTCTTAATTGATATTCATAGGCCATTCCATCCAAAATCAGCAGAATACACTTTCATCTCTAGTGCTCATGGATCATATCTTGGGTCACAAATCAAGCCTTGGTAAATTTAAGAAAATTGAAATCATATCAGGTATCTTTTCTAACCACAACACTATAAAACTAGATATCAATTACAGGAAAAATTCTTTTAAAAATATAAAAACATGGAGGCTAAACAATACACTACTTAATAACCAAGAGATCACTGAAGAAATCAAAGGGGACATCAAAAAATACCTAGAAACAAATGACAAGGAAAACACGACAACCCAAATCCTATGGGATGCAGCAAAAGCAGTTCTAAGAGGGAAGTTTATAGCAATACAATCCTACCTCAAGAAACAAGAATCATCTCAAATAAACAACCTAACCTCACACCTAAAGCAATTAAGGAGAGAAGAACAAAGAAACCCCAAAGTTAGCAGAAGGAAAGAAATCATAAAAATCAGATCAAAAATAAATGAAAAAGAAGTGAAGGAAACAATAGCAAAGATCAATACAACTAAAAGCTAGTTCTTTGAGAAGATAAAGAAAATTGATGAACTGTTAGCTAGATTCACCAGGAAAAAAGGGAAAAGACTCAAATCAGCAGAATTAGAAATGAAAAAGGAGAAGTAACAACTGCCACTGCAGAAATACAAAGGATCATGAGAGATTACTACAAGAAACTATATGCCAATAAAATGGACAACCTGGAAGAAACAGACAAATTCTTAGAAATGCACAACCTTCTGAGACTGAACCAGGAAGAAATGGAAAATATAAACAGACCAATCACAAGCACTGAAATTGAGACTGTGATTAAAAATCTTCCAACCAACAAAAGCCCAGGACCAGATGGCTTCACAAGCAAATTCTATCAAACATTTAGAGAAGAGCTACCACCTATCCTTCTCAAACTCTTCCAAAATATAGCAGAGGGAGGAACACTCCCCCACTCATTCTACAAGGCCACCATCACCTGGATACGAAAACCAGACAAAGATGTCACAAAGAAAGAAAACTACAGGCCAATATCACTGATGAACATAGATGCAAAAATCATCAACAAAATACTAGCAAACAGAATCCAACAGCACATTAAAAGGATCATACACCCTTATCAAGTGGGGTTTATCCCAGGAATGCAAGGATTATTCAATATATGCAAGTCAATCAATGTGATAAATCATATTAACAATCTGAAGGAGAAAAATCATATGATCATCTCAATAGATACAGAAAAACTTGACAAAATTCAACACCTATTTATGATAAAAACTCTCCAGAAAGTAGGCAGAGAGTGAAGTTACCTCAACGTAATAAATGCCATATATGACAAACCCACAGCCAGCATCATTCTCAATGGTGAAAAGATGAAACCATTTCCACTAAGATCAGGAACAAGACAAGGTTGCCCACTCTCACCACTATTATTCAACATTGTTTTGGAAGTTTTAGCCACAGCAATCAGAGAAGAAAAAGAAATAAAAGGAATCCAAATTGGAAAAGAAGAAGTAAAGCTGTCACTGTTTGCAGATGATATGATACTCTACATAGAGAATCCTAAAGATACTACAAGAAAACTACTAGAGCTAATCAATGAATTTGGTAAAGTAGCAGGATACAAAATTAATGCACAGAAATCTCTTGCATTCCTATACATTAGTGATGAAATATCTGAAAGAGAAATTAAGGAAACACTCCCATTTACTA
>NW_021697805.1:56035-68680 GCF_005190385.1 Monodon monoceros | reverse complement strand
AACCAGACAAGGATGTCACAAAGAAAGAAAACTACAGGCCAATATCATTAATGAACATAGATGCAAAAATCCTCAACAAAATACTAGCAAACAGAATCCAACAGCACATTAAAAGGATCATCCACCATGATCAAGTGGGGTTTATTCCAGGAATGCAAGGATTCTTCAATATACGCAAATCTATCAATGTGATAAACCATATTAACAAATTGAAGAAGAAAAACCATATGATCATCCCAATAGATGCAGAGGAAGCTTCCGACAAAATTCAACACCCATTTATGATAAAAACCCTGCAGAAAGTAGGCATAGAGGGAACTTTCCTCAACATAATAAAGGCCATATATGACAAGCCCACAGCAAACATCATCCTCAATGGTGAAAAACTGAAAGCGTTTCCACTAAGATCAGGAACAAGACAAGGTTGCCCACTCTCACCACTCTTATTCAACATAGTTTTGGAAGTTTTAGCCACAGCAATCAGAGAAGAAAAGGAAATAAAAGGAATCCAAATCAGAAAAGAAGAAGTAAAGCTGTTGCTGTTTGCAGATGAAATGATACTATACATAGAGAATCCTAAAGATGCTACCAGAAACTACTAGAGCTAATCAATGAATTTGGTAAAGTAGCAGGATACAAAATTAATGCACAGAAATCTCTGGCATTCCTATATACTAATGATGAAAAATCTGAAAGTGAAATCAAGAAAACACTCCCATTTACCATTGCAACAAAAAGAATAAAATATCTAGGAATAAACCTACCTAAGGAGATGAAAGACCTGTATGCAGAAAATTATAAGACACTGATGAAAGAAATTAAAGATGATACAAATAGATGGAGAGATATACCATGTTCTTGGATGGGAAGAATCAACATTGTGAAAATGACTCTACTACACAAAGCAATCTACAGATTCAATGCAATCCCTCTCAAACTACCACTGGCATTTTTCACAGAACTAGAACAAAAAAATTTCACAATTTGTATGGAAACACAAAAGACCCCGAATAGCCAAAGCAATCTTGAGAACGAAAAAAGGAGCTGGAGGAATTAGGCTCCCTGACTTCAGACTATACTACAAAGCTACAGTAATCAAGACAGTATGGTACTGGCACAAAAACAGAAAGATAGATCAATGGAAGAGGATAGAAGGCCCAGAGACAAACCCACGCACATATGGACACCTTATCTTTGATAAAGGTGGCAGGAATTTACAGTGGCGAAAGGACAGCCTCTTCAATAAATGGTGCTGGGAAAACTGGACAGCTACATGTAAAAGAATGAAATCAAAACACTCCCTAACACCATACACAAAAATAAGCTCAAAATGGATTAAAGACCTAAATGTAAGGCCAGAAACTATCAAACTCTTAGAGGAAAACATAGGCAGAACACTCTATGACATAAATCACAGCAAGATCCTTTCTGACCCACCTCCTAGAGTAATGGAAATAAAAATAAACAAATGGGATCTAATGAAACTTCAAAGCTTTTACACAGCAAAGGAAACCATAAACAAGACCAAAAGACAACGCTCAGAATGGGAGAAAATATTTGCAAATGAAGCAACTGACAAAGGATTAATCTCCAAAATTTACAAGCAGCTCATGCAGCTCAATAACAAAAAAACAAACAACCCAATCCAAAAATGGGCAGAAGACCTAAATAGACATTTCTCCAAAGAAGATATACAGAATGCCAACAAACACATGAAAGAATGCTCAACATCATTAATCATTAGAGAAATGCAAATCAAAACTACAATGAGATATCATCTCACACCAGTCAGAATGACCATCGTCAAAAAATCTAGAAACAATAAATGCTGGAGAGGGTGTGGAGAAAAGGGAACACTCTTGCACTGCTGGTGGGAATGTGAATTGGTTTAGCCACTATGGAGAACCGTATGGAGGTTCCTTAAAAAACTACAAATAGAATTACCATATGACCCAGCAATCCCACTACTGGGCATATACCCTGAGAAAACCAAAATTCAAAAAGAGTCATGTACCAAAATGTTCATTGCAGCTCTATTTACAATAGCCCGGAGATGGAAACAACCTAACTGCCCATCATCGGATGAATGGATAAAGAAGATGTGGCACATATACACGATGGACTATTACTCAGCCTTAAAAAGAAACGAAATTGAGCTATTTGTAATGAGATGGATAGACCTAGAGTCTGTCATACAGAGTGAAGTAAGTCAGAAAGAAAAAGACAAATACCGTATGCTAACACATATATATGGAATTTAAGAAAAAAAATGTCATGAAGAACCTAGGGGTAAGACAGGAATAAAGACGCAGACCTACTGGAGAACGGACTTGAGGATATGGGGAGGGGGAAGGGTGAGCTTTGACAGGGCGAGAGAGAGTCATGGTCATATACACACTAACAAACGTAGTAAGGTAGATAGTTAGTGGGAAGCAGCCGCATGGCACATGGGATATTAGCTCGGTGCTTTGTGACAGCCTGGAGGGGTGGGATAGGGAAAGTGGGAGGGAGGGAGACGCAAGAGGGAAGACATATGGGAACATGTATATGTATGGCTGATTCACTTTGCTATAAAGCAGAAACTAACACACCATTGTAAATCAATTATACCCCAATAAAGATGTTAAAAAAAATCAATGAACAGCCCAAACTGCTTTCACTAGGAAACACTGTCCATTTCATTAGTTGCTAATGAATATTGTTAAACTAATCTGTCATTTGTTTTCTAATTATGTGTCACCAGGCATCACAGTGGCAGCTGAGGTGACTGCTGGTGAACAATTTTCCTCCTTGAATCCTGTTTTTTAAAGTAAGAACTGCTAGGAATGATTAGCAATAATCTGAACCTGGCAAGCTTTTCCCCCTTCCCCCAGTCTGTCAGCAATATCTCCCCGATGTTTATAATACTACCAGGATCTTATCACCACCTGCCTCACCAAGCTGCTCCAAACCTGGGACAGCCCTACTTCTGAAGTCTTCAGCTCCACTGAGACCACAGCTTCTCATCATTTCCCGTCATGGTTTTGTGGGTCTGGAATTTGGGCAGGACCCAGCATGTTGCACCGACTGGGTCAATCAGTGCTAAACTGGTCTGGAGGGTCCTGGTGGGTTTTGCTCGCATGCCTGGCCCCTTGACGGAAGGGACTAGATGGATGCGGGGCTCAGCTGGCCCCCTGCTCTCTCTGTGTGGTCTCTGCCTCACCACGTGGTCCATCCAGCAGGGTAGTTGAACTTCTCCTACCTTTGCCCAAGGCTCCAAGAGAGTATTCCACAGACCAGAAGTAGAAGCTGCCAGCGTCTACTGGCCTGACCTAGAAGCTCACATAGCATCATTTCTACCATATTCTGTTGGACAGTGCAGTCAGGGTCTACCCAAACTCAGTCTACTCCTAACGTGAGCTGTTGAGTGCATCCCAGAAAACTGCACATCCCTGCAAAGTGGCCCCTCTGAAAGCAAAGTGGGTTCAGATCTCAGTTGGGTCATCAAAGCTGCCTGGTCAACCTTCTCTTGTGTTTGAATTCTCTCCCTTCCTGTGATAGTTATAAGAAACCTTTACCCCCTCCTGGAATGCCCAATCTAGCTCTTCCTCTCGCAGGACCTCATTTGATCTAATTCTTAGCAGGTGGCCTTGCCTTCTGTTTCTCAGAGGCATGAACATTCTCTGTCACTTGAACACGTCGTTTTCAAATCCCTGTCTCAGAGATGTCCTGCCCTCCTTTCAGATTGGCCCTACCACTGTTTGCACCCTTCATTTCCACACTTTTCCTCAAGATCTTACCAGTATTAATCATTCCTTCTCTGGGTCCATTCTCTCAGCCTAAAAACATGCTCAATCTTGTCATGGAAATACTAGTGCTATCAAATCCTTGGACCTTCCTGACAAAGGTTACCAGGGGCTCCTGATCACGGTATCCAATGGTGGGACTAATTTTTAGTCCTTACCTTGCTTGGTTTCTCTGCACAGTTCACCACTCCTTTCCTCTCAAACTTCTTTTTTGGCCACGCCGTGCAGCTTGTGGAATCCTTAGGGACCCAAAGCAGATCAGTGGTGGCCTGGGGGTGGAGGGAGGGAAGGACTGCAAAGGAGCACGAGGAAATTTGGGGGGTGGGGTGGGAATATTGTGTGGTTTGACTGTGGTGGTGGTTTTTCATGAGTGTAAGTATCTGTCAAAACTCATCCCCGTTGTCTGATGGATGCAGTTTACCATGTGTAAATTACATCTCGATAAGTTTGACGCCCCCCCAAATCAGATGGGGGAGCGGGGCCAACAGGCCTAGACACATTGGTCTGTCACTAGTAGACAAAACTGAGTCATGACCCTGTCTGCCCACCAGATTGTCACTCTGAGCTTGAACCCAAGGCCAGCCCGAGCCCTCCCTCCCAAGCCAGGCTCCTTGGGAAAGAGCAAGAGGGGTGTCCCAGTAATAGAAGTGGGTGGGCAAGGGAGAAAGGGAGAGCGTGTGGGGTGCTGGACTCCAGTCAGTGGTCATCCAGGGGCTTTTTCTTGTGCTCTTACGTAACCTTCCTCAGCGGCCTTTGGGTCAGGCATACCAGACCCATTGTCACCGGAGGGTTAGGTGCAGCATGCGGGATCTTAGTTCCCTGAGCAGGGATCAAACCTGTGCCCCCTGCAGTGGAAGCACTGAGGCCTAACCACTGGACGGCCAGGGAACTCCCTCCTCTCAAACTTTTGCTGGCTTCAGAATCGTTTTACGGGTTTTTTTCCTTGACTTCTCCCTTCCTCAAATGTTAACATTCCCCTGAAGTCTGTCCTCGGGTCTTTGCTCATGCTGTCTGCTTTCTCTCCATGGTGCAATTCGTGGGCATGTCAATTGCTGTCTAATCTGAAGACCCTCAAACAGATCTAGCCCAGATCCCTTTCCTCAGCAACAGGCTTATATATATAGAATTACCCACTAGACATCTTGGCCTGTATGTCCCACAGACAACTCAAACTTACATATCCAAAGTAGGACCTGTCACCTAAAGAAAAGCGCAACCTAAACGACAGACCGATTTCTTAGCCTGCTTCATTTTCCTGTTTCGAGCCTTCAGTCCTTGTCCTCCTTTTCCTTGCTTTTCACATTCCCTTAATCACTAACTTGTGTTGATTCCCTCTCCTAAGTATCACTCATCTTGCCTTCATATCTATCCTTATCATCTGGTCAGGATGATGACAAATAGGTAAATGGCTACCTTTCTCTTCATCTCCTCTACTGTTATTCTGTTATCCACACAGCCACCAAAGACATGCTTCTAATCTCAAATTTGAATAAATCATTGCCCTACTCCTGATCCTTCAATGACTCCCCATTGTCTAGAAATTAAAGCTCAAACTTGTAGCCTGGAATAGTAAACACTTTCTGCCACCCAGCTTCATCCCTCCATTCCCTTCCTTACACCCTACGCTTCAGCCTCATTCCTGTTTTATGTTTTCTTACCTTTGCATTGGATGTTTTGTTCCTGCCTGAAATCTCTCCCTTCCTCTCTCATTAGGCAATTCCTACATACACTCTAATTCTCCCCTTAAGTTTCTGTAAGAGGTTTTAGATCTTGCTCCCTGAAAACATTTGACCATGTCTAGAGAAATTCTTAATTGTCACAAGTTGGGCATGATATCAATCAGGGCTGCTGCTAAATGTTCTATAGTATAAAAGACAGCTCCCCACAGCAAAGAATTCCCTGGCCTAAAATGTCAGTAGCACTGAGGCTGAGAAACTGTTTTAGGTCAGTTTTCATTGTGCTACTATTCCTTGATATTTCTAAGTTTTTCCTGCCTACTGTACTGGCTGTTCTTGAAACTCTTATCAATCATTTACACTTTAGAGTTAATGAGGCTTGGTTGGTTTCTTCAATAGTTTTATTGGTAAAGGAGAGTAGCTTAAGAAAGACACCGTATGCAAAGGAAGCACTACAGTTCTTGCTCGTCTCGCAAGCTTATCCTCTTCCCTTCTCTAGATGTTCAGATTCTCCCTTTTCTTCTTTATAGTCACAAACACTTCTCAGAACATCTCCAGGCAACCTTTATTTGCCTTAGTTTACTAGGACTTCTAACAGTGAAGCTCAAGAGAAGTGCTACTTACTAGCTTCCTGGCTTCAGGCTCCATTTCCACTCTTCCATGCTCTCCTGTGTATTGTGGGAGGCTACAAGGCTACAAGAAAAGGCTTGTACAAGGCTACTGCATTTCTAGAATCCCCCTGCCCAATGGCTTCTAGTTACCTTCTACAAATTGGAGGCACTGGTAGGAGATTAGGAGGCATGAGGAAGGAAACAATATTTTATGTGCTTCTGCGGTGCAGCAGAGATGGCAGTGGTGGTAGACAAGTCTAGACTCTAGGCATCCTGCCTAGGCAGTGCGTATTCAGCTACAAAGCACCTGTAGACTCTGGTTCCAGTAGCAACCATGACTGCTGTGGACAAGTTTAGACTCAACTTTCTGCAAAGAAACCCAGGCTGTTCTCCCAACAACACCAGCATAGAATGTTCTGGCAATGGTGTATGGATCATGGACGTTGAGTAACATTTTCCTTTTGTTCCTCCAGTCCTAGGATGGGAACAGCTTCTTGCAATTACTGGCCTGTGGGTAATTTCACCTGGTCACTTTTCTCTCTGCCGGCTCTTTCCAGATATCTGTTTCCTGTATTAACTTTCCTGTCTGCAATACCTATAGTGGCTTCTGTTTTCCTGATGAGACATGGAATGGTACAGCACTAGTATGGCACAATCCCATTCCCAGGAATTTTTCATTTTTCTGGGTTCTTGAGGTTTAGATTAATCACTATAAAATTTTACTTCCTGGAGATTAGGGTGTGAATCCTGGTAAATAGGGTGTTTGAACTCCAACATAAAGAGAAAAATGGTCTCTTGCAGAGGTAAGATGTTAAAAACTTTTCTGATTGAGAAGGGCTTCAAAGAAAGATTCCCCTACCTCACTTCCATAATCTTATTTTTTTTAACATCTTTATTGGAGTATAATTGCTTTACAATGGTGTGTTAGGTTCTGCTGTATAACAAAGTGAATCAGCTATACATATACATATATCCCCATATCCCCTCCCTCTTGTGTCTCCCTCCCACCCTCCCTATCCCACCCCTCTAGGTGGTCACAATGCACCGAGCTGATCTCCCCGTGCCCATAAATCTTTATAGCCTTCTGACATTGAATGAATTGATAGGTTTGATCTCATTTTCTCTTCTCTGAAGTTAAAAGCAAGTCCTGATTTGATTTTATTTTTCTGAGGAAATACATTCCTTGGATACAACTCTGAATACCAACCACAGCAGTACCTGCTTTGACGATCTTGCCTGCTGTATTAGCATGAAATAATTATGCGGGAGCCCGAACAGCCTCATTTGCTTCATCCCATAATCATGTACCAAGCAGGCATCTTTTCTGAGAAAATACTGAAAACTTCTGATGCCTTCCTTCCTACCATAACTAGAAAACAATTCAAACTACCCTCGCTGTCCATAGTGAGGTCCTTGGCTCTGCTGTCCCCCACCCCATGCCAAACACTCACATGCTTACCATGCAGGCTGCTTTTCTGTTGTTCAAATACTAAAAGCTTGTACCTGACTTTGGGTTTTTATATTTGCTTCCCAGAAATCCTCTGCCTCTAGATCTTCTCGTGGTTAGCTCTTTACTGTTCAATTCTCAGAGTTAATACCACTTCTTCAAAGATGATTTCATTAATTTTTCTGTACAGAGTTGTTCCCCACTCCAAGTTATTCGCCAATCCAAGTTATTCTCCACTCCATAATTCTCTTTAATGTTTCATAGTTCATATTGCTCTATCAGCATCGGAAATTATGTAATTTTTTTACTTGTTGATTATCTGCCTTCTACCACTAGGAGGTAAACTCTCCGAAGACAGGGAGTTTACCTGTTTGCCTTTACGGCTTTATCTCCAGAGTTTAAGGTGTTCTGTAGAAGACAGTAAATGCCTAACAGACAGTTGCTGAATGACTTGATTACTGTCCTCACTGTGCTTTCTATTCAGTTCAGCAAGTGTTGATGGCGTCTGCACTCTGTGGATGGTACTGTGGTTAGGGGCAGAGGACACGGTGCCTCTCAGCTAGTGTTCAGTGTGGTGAGAATGGGGTCTGTCAATAACCACGACCCCCTCCCCAACAAAAACCAGTTGCTACTCAGCACTCACAATATGCCGGGTACTTGGCTAAGTGTCTCCAGACTTCATCTCATTCAGTCCTCTCAACATTTCATGACGTAGGTATGAATCACCCCATTTTACAGGTGAGAGAACTGAAATCTAGAGGGGTCGAAATTACACTAAGTCATGCAGGGAGTACACGTCGAAGCCCCAGACTGAACTTAAGTCGGCCTGAGTCTAAAGCTGTACTTGTTACCACTTTACAACACATGTGTTTTCAAATACCTTACTTTGCTTTTCAGGATACTTGTTATATAACAGGTAGGATTTGATTCGTTAAATCACCTTCTCAATTTGAAAGAAGTAGATGAGGGAAAGAGAACTTTCCTGTTGTGAGGCAAGGATGTGTGTTAGCTAAAGAATAAGGATTCCTGCAAATGCTGGGTTCTTACCCTTGACTTTATTGCTAACTCAGATGTTAACTGCTAATTAACCTCTGTCACCTCACATAGTTACTTTTTTTTGTGGTGAGAACACATGAGATCTACTCTTTTTGCACATTTCAAGTATATAACACACTGTTAACTATAGTCACCATGCTGTACGTTAGATCCCTGGAAAAAGATGAATTACAGGGAGTTACAGACTTAGATGTAAACAAGGATGGAAAAGAGGTTTTATTTGTCCCCTGCCCCCTGCTTTCTATTTAAATGTAGACTTTGAAAAAAGTGAGAGGGTCCAGCGTTTACTTTCATACATAAACTTAAAGTGTGTGCACGAATGAATGAAGCAGGCTACATAGCTGCTTGTGTTACTGCAGGTAGGAGCACTAATGAAAACCAAAGAAGTTATTAACAGGACCAGATGCACAGCATATCTCTTTTCGTGGCAGCTCAAAGAACCTTGTGCACAAAAACGCATTTATCTTTGGAATGACCCTTTGAGAGTGGTATCTGGTTAACATATTACCCTCTGATTTGTTAGGGCCCACACATAGCTTTTTGTTTCTATTCACAGGAGATCCTAGATAGGTCTGAACAAGCCCATGATGAATGCCAGACCTCATGTACACAAAGATTCTAATAGGAGAGAAGTAAACAAACAACAAAGCAAGCATACTTGTTATTGAAGTAAAACTCAGTTTTTATCTTTTGAATAAAAAAATCACTACCCTAGCTGTCCTATGAATGAAGACCTAGTTCAGTTACATTGTTTTCAGAGTCCCTGCCCGTGGCATCCCCACCAGACCAAGGTATCTGCCAGGACCCTGCTGTGCAGACCACATGGCATCTCATTGTCCAGCTGAGGGACAAAGGTTTTGTTATGAGGTCCTGCGTATCCATACACAGGGTTTTCCTTGCTCATTCATCCTATGCCATTTCAGGGCTATGGAATCCTCTGGTTTCCAAGTTAAAGCTCACCCTTTAATTCTTGAAACCTTGGAAGTGGCAGCCACCCTGAAAATCATGTGCTATGTTTAGAGAAATTTTCCGAGGTGACTTGGGAGACCACTGACGTCCCAGCTCTAAAAGGGCTTGTGGCTCTGCCCGCAGCAGTCTGACGTGGTGGGATAAGTGCCGACTGTTTTAGGTGCGTTATGTATGGAGGGCTGGCAGTGTTCAGGACAGAAGACTTCCTCCCTGCTCCCACAGGCTGTGGGCTGAGAAGTTAGCCAAGGCTTCCTCAGGGCTGCACTCGTTTCTGTTCCTCATGGTCATGGTGGCACAGCTGACAGAGATGAAAAAGGAGTGGCTCCCCATTTGTTTCATGAAACACTCCTGTATTTTCCTCCTCTGTTCTCATCAGAGGCCCGATGGAGTGTGACGTAAAGCTCCAAAGACAGACAAATGGGGGGGCAAACCTGCACCTCCCAAAGCAAAGGGGCTGAACTGCAGGTGAGGGCACATGTTCTCACCATCTCACCAGGATGGGATTGGGGTGGGTGGCATAGCCAGAGACCCAGTCCCTGACACAGTACAGAGTAGAACCTGAAACAGCATGCCACTTGAAAGGTTAAGGAGTTCTCCTAAATGTCTCTAGATGGAGAGAGACTCTGGAACTGAAAGTGCAGTTGTCCTTGGAAGTCTTTCTATAATCCAGGTAGTTACTCTGCTGCTCAATGACAGTAGAGCTGATGCTACTTCTTATGATGAAGCAGATTGTCTCCCTCAGGCAAAAGTGTCCAATCATTTCGACTCCTCATTAGAGTGAGCCGTACAGGTTGCTGGTGACAACCAGTGTCTTGTTTTTTCCCAGAGAAGGGGAGGTCAGGAACTCCTTGTCTGAGTTTTCAGGCTTGGCCCACTTAGATGGTTCCAGAAGCCAGGATTTAACATAAGTCAGTAAGGCAGATGGTGGAAGGCCTGGTTTAAGGGTATGGCTGTTATTCAGCCTCAGTGATGGTGGCTTTTTGGGAATGCGAACCCAGCGTTGCCAGATCTTTTGAATTTTTCCAGCAGCAGCTGGAGTTCCAGGTTTTCATGATGGCGGACAACTCAGATTATATATGTACACATACTTTAAGCACTTTTTTTTTCCTTTAAGCGCTTTTGAGGGCACATTGCTGACCAGTCCTAGAGTAGCCCCCTTTCCCTGTTTATTGCTCATGTGAAAGAATCTTGTGAGCTTTTGGATGATTGGAAGTAAGCTGAGGTTGCAGACATGCAGAATGCCCCAAGGGTTCTGTCTGTTCTTCATGTTTATTGTGACGGAATCCAAATGATAGAAGCTTGAGGTTAAAAAGTAGGGCATGACATCTGGTCTAGCTAATCCCTCCAAGGTACCATGTGGGAACTTGGGATCTGAGTGAGATTCAGCAGGACTGCTGCTTATATGGCCTTTCCATTGAGTAACACAGTGTACGGTGCTCCTTGGAGTTATGTGGTGGGAACCACACAACTGCACAACCATCCATGTTGGTTTAGTATCATAGAGGTTCCTTCTGCCAGTGTTGGGTGTTCTATGATGGACATACTTCCTCTTTCCCATAGCCTATGGCCCCTAACCTCGGGGCTAGGTCCTTTTAATGTTTTCCTTTCTCCTGAAGTTCCCACCTCCCTTCTCTTCCCAAACTGTGGCTTTCCCCAGATTCCTCCGTACTTTGACCTACAAAGTTGGGTAGAAATCAGAGCTGTGCCCCTCCTCCTACCTATTTTCACTTTTGGGTTGGGGTGAGACTTAGAATTCCAAGAATGGTAGAGGAAAGAAAGAAATTCAAGGTGGCCTTGACACCTGGTGGTGGCTTAAAATGTTTTTTGCCCTCTTTTAGTTTCTATGGAGATCTGAAAAAAAATTAGGTATCTCTACTCTAGTATTTAATACTTGGCCACTAAGTCAACTTATGAGACACATCTCCCACATCTGCATAACTTGTAGGTCTTATTTTGCTAAGAGAGCATGTGTATACTTTGTGATTTCAACTTGTATTACAAATTTGCCTGGGCACTACGTATCAGTCAGGGTCCTGGAGAAATCAAATGTCATACCCTAATTGGATAATTTGTAGTGAGTTTGATAAAGGGATTATTTATGTGTGGAGCAGAATCACAGGCAGTTGTGCCATCTGCTGGGGCTAGAAACAGTGGGTTGTTTGTGGGGCTCTGTTAGCACTACCCTCAGTGGAGATACCAACTTGTGGAGCCAGGTTGTATGGAAGTGGCTAATGACAGGAGACTGCCAGCCTGTGGTGGACCTGCAGAAGGAAAGCCAGGGGGATAAGTGTTCCAGCCTCGTTCTCCTGTCTATTGTCTGTTCGCTCTGTTGGCCAAACCCAACTGGAACTTGTCAATATAGATCATACGGGTGACAGTGTGGAAAGCCTGGAGAGGGGTCTGGAGAGGCGTATGGAAGCTATCGAGCACAGCATTTTAAAATATCAAGGACTTCCAGACAGAGGAATGAGATGCCAGTTTGATGTGGATTCAGGTGAGTGTAATTCTTAGTTTTAGTTTGAACAGACTAGTATGGAAATGCTATCTCAACAGAAGCATTTGAATAAACACAATTAAAGGAATGAAATACATGACAGAGGGTTAACCTCGTGGTTGTTTATAAAATTCAACAAATATTTATTGAATCCTTACCATGTCCCTAGTTTTGTGGTCATCTTATTTATGAACCATATTGGTATCACTGTAATAAATGGCAGGATTAAATGATATTTATGTGAGATTCAACTGGTGTTATCTTTCCTTTGTAAACTTGCTTGGATAAGAGACTGTCCATCTGCCCTTCAGGTATTATGTAGAGTGATTCTTCAGTATGAACCAACTTCTATACTCTTGCTATTCTATAGGAGAATGGTTTCTAGGAGCATATAAAGTAATTTTTTAACAGTTCAATTATTAATCAAGTTTTAATTCATGGAACAGACATTAAAATTGCACTTACAGTTACCTCCTTGTAAAATGGGGATTAAATGAGATAATGCATATATCTGACCCTTTGTAAGCTCTTAATGGAGGTGAAGTGATTTGGAATAAAAGAAAAACTGCCAACCTCCCTACCCTGAAAATTCAATGTTTTCATGTTT
>NW_021697805.1:32954-55935 GCF_005190385.1 Monodon monoceros | reverse complement strand
ATTAAGGGCACCCCACCCTCATGACCTCCTATAAACCTAATAACCAAGCGAAGGCCATATCTTCCAATGTAATCCCATTGGATGTTAGGGCTTCATGTGAATTTGGGGGGTGGGGGATGCAGTTCAGTCCATAGCACTGGACTTGCCAGACAGGTCTTCTCCCCCAGCTGTCAAAGAAAAGCTCTGTCTTCACTTTGAGTGGACTAGAAGAAACCAGCCAGTGCAGATAGGGAATGCCACAAACTGATTAGCTGGGTTTTTGCCCACAACTGATAGAATCATTGTATCAAAGGGTGGGAGGATGAGATGATTTGGACTGGCTTGTATGGGGGGGGGAAGTTATGCCAAAGCAGCATGGCTGCCACCCAAGGCAGGAAGGGAGGCGTCAGGAACATACCCTACGTTTCACTCATCTCTTCCCCTATTGTTGGAGAGTCAGCTTGTTTTCAGTGATTCCTGTTCTATAACATAACTAAATTGAATTTCAAAATTTCGCATGAAAGAGCATTAATGTTGGGTTCTCAGAAGTTTTGTCTGACATGCTCAGCAGTGGTTGCTGCTTAATGGACAAAAGCTAGTACTACTGAAACCAAATTTTCCAAAAAATCAGTATTACTACAACTGTGAAGCCCTTGCCTTCCATCTAGTCTCATCATAATGAAATTCAGTCATGGCATGATTTTTGAGCTGCCTTTCTCAGGTCACATTGTTCTACAGAATGTGTTAGTAGATAAACAACACATTGAAACTCAGCCTCTACTAGTGATCAGTGTCATGCTAGATACTCTGGAAAATAAAAATGTGTGAAGGCTACTGTCTAGGTTGGGGAAGAGGACTAATCACATGGAAATGTTGACAAAAACAAGCCCATCCTGAGTGTGTGATAAAAGAAGATTGGAACAATAGAAACTTAGAAAAGATCCCAGTGGATTGAACTTTAGGGGGCTTCATGGTGGAAGTGGCACTTGAACTGGGCTCTGAAGAATGGATATGCAGGTTCTGGTAGGAAGAAGGATCTGGGAAGGGCATTTACCAAAGGGTGAGACTAAGTGCTGGTGTGCTGTGCTGGGATCCCTGAGAAGTCAAACTGGAGTGGCAATCGTGTGCGGGGGAGAGGTGGGACAGCGGGGTGATGGGTATTTGTTCTTTCCTGTATCTCCTCCAACTGGCTTTCCTCCCATTCTAAAACATCTTTTGGGGGTACTTTAAATTGCTTAAAAAAGGCAATATGAGAAACGTGAAGGTTGGAATCATTTTAGAGTCCTTGTGCTCAGTGGACACCATCTTAGGAGAAGGTCTCATTAGGTGACAACCTTCTTTCAGTTTTTGTTTATTCCTTGGATATTTTTTATGAGTTTATAGGCACATCTCAATAAAGAATGTAAATGGCACCTCCTCTCGTTGGGAGGGGGGGTGTCTCTGTCCTCTGCTGATATTTAGTCCAGAGTCTAACTGAAAAAACATGAAGGCTACAGGGCAGAAATGATGGAAATTGAAACCAGGAACTAAATGCAGGAGTGGAGGGCAGGTGGATTCTGACAAGTTAAGAAATTAAAACAGTTCCATAGATTCTAAAGTAAACCTATAGTTATGGGTTAAATTAAAATTGATATTTTTCATTGTCAGTATTTAGGTGGAGTTAAACTTTGGGGCTATTAAGACATGATACATTTATATTGATTCTTCCAATAGGCTTTCCTTAAAGCATAATAAAATGTTATATGCACAAATGTGTATATGTATAAGTAGATGTTTTCCAACATTGTTAGAAAATGAATTTTAATTTACTGAAGAATCATCTTTTATGCTTATTGCTTGAAATTTTGAATTTAGATTTTTTTTTACTAACTTCTGGAGATGTCTATTTATAATCACATCTTGAAAATTTTCTTAAAAGTGGCAATATATGTGTCTGCATCTAAGGCATGCCACAATGACTCTGGTTCAATGTTATTGCTTTGGGTTCTTTGATTTACTGTCCAATGGAATGCCAAGTCTGGTTATATTCTAAACAAATGAATGGTCAGTAGAATTTATTCTCCTAAAATTTTTGTTGGGTTTATATGAAGACTGGCATCTGAGTAGTCATTGGAAATAAAGTATTTTGTGAGGAAAAATGGCTCAGTGTTCCACCTGATAGGAAAACAAGCAATTGTTCTCAGCATTTAATATAGGTGAAACTTTGCTATACTCATCTTGATTGTGACATGTTCCATTTACACAAATGTAATTCAGTTAACTGTTTGTTAGTTTATATATTTGTAGTTTTTAAACCTCTAATAATTCTGATGTAGTTAAATTGCCAAACGTTATTTTGGGAGTTGATGCCTTAGGCCTTTCTCTAAGGTGCCTACTTTTCTCCTAATCCTCAAATTTTTCTCAATCCTAGCCCTTAAGGCTCTCTTGCTCCCTGCTTCTCTCCTTCTTCTGACTCAGCTCATTATTATGAGCTCACCTTTGGCTTCTTTAGCAATGTGGTGGTTATAAATGTACGTTTAGGAGTCTAATGCAGTTGCATCACTTTGTTGCTGTGTGATCTTGGATAAGTTACTTAACCTTTCTGTTTCTCCATCAGTGAAGTTGAATCCTAATAGAATCAATCTTACTTTTGAACAGTAAGTGAGATAATGCATGTGAAGTGCCCAGCACTGTGACTGACCCCATAGTAAGCATGTATATTAGCCAAGGTAGGCTAGTTGTGTTATTGTAACAATCAACACAGGACTTAAGTATCTTTAAAACATACAGATTTATTTTTCATTCACCTAATGTTGGCTGTGGGTCTGGGAGACTCTTCCAAGGGTTGGCTCAATGGTAAAGGCTGCTTCGACCTCGTGGCCCCTCCATCTCAACACATACTTCTGTGATTGATGATGTACATGGAGGTGAGTGGAGGGTCTCACTGTCAAGTGCTTTGGCTCAGAAATGAATATCACTGCCCCTTAGAACCAGTTGGCCAGAACTAGTCACGGGACCCAAAGGTAAAAGAAGCAAGGATGTAATCTTCCCATGTGTCCAGAAGGGAATGAGCCCCACACTCGATGTCGCCATAGATGAAGAAAATGTCACAGTACACAGTGCAGCCATATACCAGGCAAATGTCCTCCGGGAAGTTGGCTGATGTTGGAGCCACAGAAGTTTGAAGTTTTACATTAGGCCTTAAGGAGACCTTATGTTTTTCATTTGTCTTCAGAATGGAGGGTTCCATATGGCCTGGGTAGTCTCAAATAATGGCCTAAATTTAGAATAAGGCTGATATTTCAAGGATAAAATGAGATGATTTGTAGTGGTTCCGAGAGATTTGGTGCTGGTAATGAGGGTGCGGGTGTGACGATTATTTATCCAAATCCCACGTGGCATGGTTCACTAAGGACATGGATCTGGTATTTTGATCTTTCTATTAGCGTTATTTTCCCAAGGGAGGGCTTGGCACTGCTATTGATGGAGAGGCTGGAAAGACAGCCCAGTGCATCTTTGGGCCTGTGAACTGGGAGAAGTCCCTGCGCCCCGATGGTTGGATCAATCCTCTGTGACACCAGCACTGACAGTTAACAAAGTACAAAATAACCCATGGACGTAGAGTCAGGTTCCCCATTCCAACAGGACTGGCCCCAGCAGTCAGCAGGTAGCCATGCGCCACTAATGGGGGCTGGCCGGAGAACCCCATTCACTGTGTGTCACTAATAATCTTGTTCATCAGGGCTGGGTCTACTAGACTGCTTTTGGGGTGACACGAAAGGAACTGGCATTTCTTGGAAATGTTGAACCCTTTTTGGTGCCGAGTGGAGAAGTCCCTTTGTCAGCACTGATTTTGTTTGGAACAAGGGTGTCAAGAGTGTGATTATTCCTTATCAGCTCAGGGAAAGGAATCACTGAACATGGAGAACTGGAACAGAATTGCCATAGAAACCAAGATTCCTTGATTTTTAACATCAACTCATATAATAACTTGCTGTGAGAACTTGGGCATGTCACATAAATTTGTTGGACCTATTTCGTTTATTAAAAACAGAATAAATGCTACACTACTTTGGAAGTTTAATGGGAAAAGCAGATGAGAAAAATGCAGCCCCTTAAAAAGCATGAAGGTAGTGGAATGGATATTTTTCTTGTTACAAAGAAAAATATTTTATTGTAAAATTTTGGAAAATATGAATATGGGTAAGTAAAACTTCAACATGAAAATCTTAAAACCAAACAGAATGCCACCACATAGAGATAATGGCTGTTAATGAATGGGTGTATGTCTTTCCAAGAGTTTTATAATCTACTCTTTCTATATAAAGTATATTTTCAACATCTTTTTGTTTTGTTATGTGTTTTAAATGGATGTGTGATATTCCACCGAATGAAGATAAATGGTAAAACCAGTGTCCAGTTTACAGTTATTTTAGGTTATCTTCAGTTTGCCTGGCTCTAGTGACTATTTAGAACTTCTCCTTGTCTGCTGCCTGTCACCTGCGTGGTCAGGGTAGGATTTCCCTTCTCCCTCCCCACCCCAAATCAGCCCTGCTTGGTGTAAACTAACCCAAGGTGGCCCCATGCCCTCTTGCCACAGGGACTGGTTCAGGAGCAAGCACGGAACTGCAGTTAATTCCGCTGGAATGAAGCTCAGTATGTTCTATGTGTTCTGTGGCTAGGAAAGGGGGAAAAAAACTCCTCTCCTCTAACAGCTGCAGCCATTAAAAAAAAAAGGCACGTGGAAGCCAAGTAAGAACAAGGTCTGCACATGGAAGAAGGCAGAGCTGGGAGAACTGGCAGAGAAACCCAGGTAGAACCATGGTGGAAACTCGAACTACGACTGAACCTTTCAGTGGGTGAACCAGCAGACTCCCTGTTTTACTGAGCCCAGTTTGAGTTGAGGTTCCTGTTTCCTGAAACCAAAATCATCCTAATTGACACATCCATTTAAAACAGCACTGCAACAAACATACCCAGTTAAATCTTTGTGCCCATTCATGATTTTTTCCTTTGCCTATATTTTAGTAGAATTGTGCAATTAGGGTGTGTGTTTGGCCAGATTCCCTTGAATTCCTTTTTACAGTTTTTATGTTCCCACTGGCTTTGATGTGCTTTCACTGCCACAGTAGGTACCTGGGACTCTTTTTGGGGAAACTGCGCTTGGGCTACTGGAGTTTGTCTGAACACCTGGAGAAACGGAAGTGCCTGAAGGTTGACTGTGGTGCCTGGAGATCACTCTGGTGTAGTCCTTAGCCAGTGACGGGTAGATGAGGGGGTAGAAAAGCCCAGCTCCTTGGCCCCAGCTCTGAGGCACCACTTGCACTTCAGAGTGGTGAAACTACCCTCTGCAGGACCTGCTGGGTGTGTGTCTTTGCGTGGCTTCATCTTGTCTCTGTTCTGCTTCCCCCCTCCATTTGCCAGTCTCCCTGGGAACATGTGCACGAATCCTCATCTCAGGGTCTGCTTCTAGGGAGTGCAATCAAAGCCAGCTTGTGAACGATCTTCAGGTTTCTGATGGCACAAACGTTTAATGGAAATGATTAAGGGTTAGCACGACTGCTAGTCAGATGGGACGTTATGATGGTCTGGCTGGTGATACTGGATCTCAGGTACATTGGGAGGTAGATGAAAAAGGGAAGAGGCTTCACAGCTTCTGACAGTGGTTTGCCGAACATACTTGAGTGCAATTTTGAAACTGGCTTTGGATCGCTGAATGAATGTGTCAGCTCTTCCTTTGGGAAACTGAATATTATCCTAACAGAGCTCAATATTACGGTCTTTTTTTTTTTTTTTTTTTTTGCTGAAGTCTAAATCCCTTTCATTTAACGTCATCCCATTTTCCTTAGTTATAGTCTATTGCACCATCCTAAAAACTCTTTCTTTATACTTGGTCCTAACGATTCCCATTTGATAAAAGACAGGCTGCTCTTACATTGGAAAATGCATGAGTCACCCTGCAGGAGAGAGTGATGGGGAGGAGGGTAATGCACATAAAGCCCTGCGAGGGGCTCTTCCGGAAGGCGTCTCCAGCCCCCGTGTGCTTGAGTTGGTAACATTAGTGCTGTCTTTGAGTCCTCTCTACCCTTCACAAATATCTTCTCTTCGTCCTTCCAAAGTCCCTCTTGTCCTGCCCTTGCATTTCCATTGTGATCATGTGCTTTGGTTCAAGTTCACACCATTTATTGGGAACTGAATTGTATCCCCTCTGCCCCCGCCAATTCCTGTGTTAGAGCCCTCACCTCTAATGTGACTGTATTAGGAAATAGGGCCTTTAAGGAGGTAATTAAGGTTAAATAAGGCCAAAATGGTGAGGCCCTAATCAGACTGGACTCGTGTCCTTATAAGAAGATAGAGACATCAGCGACCTCTCTCTGTCCATGCACACACACAGGTAAGACCATGTGAGGACTCAGTGAGAAGGCAGCTGTCTGCAAGCCAGGAAGAGAGGCCTCAGAAGAAAGCAACTCTGCTGGCACCTTGATTTTAGACTGCAGAATTCCAGAACTGCGAGAAATTAAATTTCTGTTGTTTAAGCCTCCAGTCTCTAGTATTCTATTATGGCAGCCCAAGCACACTAAATGCACAATTTTATGTTGTTTTTTTCCCGCAGGAGAACAGTACCTATAATAGTAGACTGGCATCCTGGTCCCCAGGTCATTCTGGTTCAGTTACATTCTTAAAACAGCACTCACATCTTACCTCACACTGAAATAAATCCTTTTGTAGCACAGAGTGAGTGGCACAGAGTGGAGCTTAAAAGATTTAGCGGGCCATCATGCTCTCTTTAACCCACCCCTCGAACCTGCCTTATAGCATCTTCTTTCTCTGCTTCCCAGTCCAAACCCTATGTTCCAGTCTTTTCCCTGACCCCCATTTATAGTGCCCACTCTTTCCTTGCCCAGTTGGAATTTTCTCTAGCTTGCATGTCAACTGTCCAAACCCCATCTGTTCTTCAGGGTCATCCTAAGCCTTACATCTTTGGGGCCTCTTCTCAACTTTCCAGTCAACCTCTGCATCACTCTGGTACTTCCTGCCTTTGCAGAAATTTAACAGAAAGAGAGGAGGAGATTGGAGGCACTGTGCCTAAGATCTCAGGTGGATGATATTCTTCCCTGCAAGCCAAGTGTCGGGCTGTAAACAATACCTTCAGGGCCTAAACAGTGAATAGGGAGATAGAAAGTGACTTGACTTTGGTGTATGTATGTGTTTATACCCATATATGTGAAGACTGTGTTCTTGGAGTAGAGGCCCATTCATTTAGAGAAAAAAGAGCCTGCTCCAAATTCCCCATCTGGAACTAGAAAGTTTGTCCTTAATTAGGCACATGTATAACACGGGTTATAGGTTAAGACTGACCTGAAGAGAGCACACTGACTTTCGTCTAAGCACATCACACGTCAAAGACAGCTAGACGTGGAAGAAATCAGGAAATCAAGTGTGGGATTTCCCAAACTGCAGTCAGTTACTAACCACGTTAATAACTTTCTGAAACCTTATTCACATTGCATCAAAGAGATGCTGCTGAGATCTTCTCAGCAAAGCTCATGGGAATTTGGTATATGAGGATCCACAATAGTGATCCATTTCATCAGTGTCAATCTTTCTGGACAGTTTGGGTGGAAAGGACAATTCCTGAAGGTGCGATACCTTCACTGCATGTACTAGCATTGGGTCTTGCTTGTGTGTGTGTCACCGACTTTAGCCTTGCTGTAGCAATAATAGCTAAGATACTGTAGAGCTGAGAGGCTATTTAAGGACTTATAGATATATACATAAGATAAAAGCACCTAACTTTTTTCTACCTATTGCTTACTTTCCACAGCGGTGTACACATCACACTTTAGGAAACAGTGATGTAGTCCAATCTGTCTTATCGTTTGAAGATGAGAAATGAAGGTCTGGAGACCTTTCATTGCTCAAGGTCATTCGAGTGTTTAAGGGCAGGATGGTGGGGTTCCTGACTTCCAGGGAACCTAACTTTTCTCTGAAATTATACTGCCACTTAATCTATTAGCAGTACATAAAACAAATATTGGTGACCTCATGGCATGCCAGCCCTCAGGTGAAATGGAGATCTGTGATTGGCTCTCCTCTTAAACTTTTAAGAAATGGGAGTCTAGGAAAAACCCAAAACAGTCATGCAAACACTCACTGGGCTGGAAGGCAGCCCATGGTCGTCTAACTCAGTGTGGGCTGAACCCTGGATCATCCAAGGAGGGTCTTGGAGACCTCTCTGCAGGCCAAGAAGTCAAGGCATAAGGGGGAATCAGGCAGGTTTGCTTCTGTGTCTTCATGTTATTTTCATGTAAGATAGCACTGAAAATTACAAAAGTAACACTGGAAATGTGCTGTGCTTGTCCATTTTCATCTTATAGATAATGACATGAAGGCTCAAAGGGGGATCATGTTTTTCTAGTTAATAACAGACAACATTCCTCATCCAGCATTCCTATAGCTTAAAAAAGCAATAGAGGCAAGTGGGTCCATGAACGTGGGTTTTGTGGTCACGCAGATTTGAACTTGCATCCCAGCAGGGCTTGAATGGAGTTTTTCTCTCCAAATTAGGCAAATTGTTTCTCCAAGCCTCATGGGGTGGTCAGTGTTGTTATAGGGGAGTGAGGTAAAAGCATTTTCCTCACCATATCCTGCCCCAGACATGTTATCTGAAAGGAAGGAAGGAAGGAAAAATGGGAGGGATATATGGAAAAAGAGGGAGGAAACAAAGGTGGCAGAGAACATTCCTAAACATTCCTCGCTTGCCAACAGAAATGTTGACTAATCACTCTGGTTCGTATGTATTTTCTGCATTGGGAACACTTACAGTTAGGTTTCAGGACTCTGAACTCACCAAACTGGGGAATTTGTCATTAAAAGGTCCTTTTAAAAAGCACAAGTGCCCCAAAGTTTAATGGCATTAGATTTTGGCAATGATTTCTTGAATATGACACCAAAGGCACAGGCAACAAAAGGAAAATAGAGAAATTGGACTTCATGAAAAATTTTAAAACTCTGTGCATCAAGACCCTATCAACAGAGGAAAAGGGCAATCACAGAATGAGAGGAGATGTTTGGAAATCACATATCTGATAAGGGATTAATATCTAGAGTGTATAGAGAACTCCTAAAACTCAACCACAAAACAAACAACATGGCTAAAAAATGGGCAAAGGACTTGATTAGACATTTCTGCTAAGAAGATACATAAATGGCCCATAAACACATCAAAAGATGCTCAGCATCACTGATCATTAGGAAAATGCAAGTCAAGACTACAGTGAGATATCACCTTACACACTTTAGGGTGGCTACTGTGAAAACAAAAAAATAACAAGGGTTGATGAGGATGTAGGAAATTGGAACCCTGTGCACTACTGGTGAGAATGTAAAATGGTACAGCCATTGTGCAAAATATCATGGTGGTTCCTCAAAATTAAAAGTAGGATTACCATATGATCCAATTCCACTTCTGGGTATATACCCAACATAACTGAAAGCAGGTTTTGCAAGATACTTTGTATACCTATGTTCACAGCAGCATTGTTCACAATAACTAAAATGTGGAAGCAACCCAACTGCCCACTGACAGATGATAGATAAGCAAAACGGGGTGTATACACAACAGAATATTATTCAGCCTTAAAGAGGAAGTTCTGACACAGGCTACAACATGGATGAATCTTGAGGACATGATGCTAACCTACCAGTCACAGAAAGACAAATGTTGTCAATTCCACTTGTATGAGGCACCTAGAGTGGTCAAGTTCATACAGACAGAAAGTCGAATGGTGGGCACCAGGGGCTGGGGGTAGCGGTTGCTGGAGGGCAGAGAGTTCCAGTTTTTCCAGAAGAAAAGAATTCTGGACACTGGCTGCTGCACAACGTGAATGTCCTGAACGTTTCTAAACTCTACACTCATAAGTGATACGATGATACAGTTTTATCTGCATTTCACTACAAGTAAAAACCAAACATGGACTTTCCTGGTAGCGCAGTGGTTAAGAATCCGTCTGCCAATGCAGGGTACACGGGTTCGAGCCCTGGTCCGGGAAGATCCCACATGTCGTGGAACAACTAAGCCCGTGCACCACAACTACTGAGCCTGCACTCTAGAGCCTGTGAGGCACAGCTACTGAAGCCCATGTGCCACAACTACTGAAGTGCATGCACCTAGAGCCCGTGCTCTGCAACAAGAGAAGCCACCACAGTGAGAAGCCCGCTCACCGCAACGAGGAGTAGCCCCCGTTCGCCGCAACTAGAGAAAGCCCATGCACAGCAACGAAGACCCAACGCAGCCAAAAATAAATAAATAAATAAATTTTAAAATTAATTAAAAAAACTATTTAAAAAGTAAAATACCAAACACAAGTGGCCCTTGGAGACACAGTAAATATTTTTGTCATTCACAGTTTAGGGCTGCCTCATTGTCAGGGTGCTAGTCTTCAGTCAACTAGCTGAGACCTGGTACGGAGGGGATGGGAACTTCCATGAAAGAGCTTCTGAAGCTAAGTAGCCTGGTTCATTTCCTAATTTCTTCAGCGAATATCTGAGTGCTTGCTGGAGCCAGGCACTGTACTTGGTCCTCGAGATAGACAGCTGTGAAAAAATTATACAGAGATTCTTGCAATCTGGCAGTGAGAGGTGGGGTAGGGAAGGACCCGCAAATAAAAGCATGGAAGTTTTTAGCATGTTACCAGATGATGTAGGTTACGGGAACAATAAAGCATCAAAGGGAAAGAGGGCTACCCTAATTAGAAGGGGACATGTGGACTGACCGGAGAGAGCAGCCCCTGTAGATACGGAGAGAAAGAACATTCTTGGCAGAGAGAATAGTAAGTGCCGGAGGCTATGGGGAGGGAGCTGCCAGGAACAGCCAGGGACAGCGCGCCAGTGTGTCTGGAAGGGCTTGAGGGAAGGAGAGGGATGGTGTGTGTGTGAGAGAGAGAGAGACAGAGAGAGAGACAGAGACAGAGAAGGGGGGAGATGGGAAGGGGGAGAGAGGGAGAAGGCTGCTTTTATTCGAATCCAGATGGGAGCCTCTGAAGGGTTTTGAGCTCCGAGCAACACGATCTGACTTGGGACTTACCAGGCTCACCATGACCGCTGTACCTAGAACGGATTTAATGGGAGGGGGCAAAGCAGAAAAACGCATTTGAAAGGGGTGCACAGAAGGGGAGAGCAGGGCTGGTGGGACCTGAGGGGAGAGGTTTTCTGTCAATTGCAGGGTGCCCGGTAGGGTTTAGTCTGGGTGTGGCCACCCTGCTCCCCATCTGCAGCACTCTGCCCTCCTCACCTCCTGTAAACGGAGGCTAAGTGCATCCTTGAGGCTCTCCCAGAGAGTTGATGGCCTGCCTGGGACAGTCCTGAGTCACAGCCCCTTGGCTGTCACCAGCTCCAGGAATGCCCCTGTCCTGAGCATTAACCTCCCTCGGGGGAGTCTTCATTCTCCAGGGAGGAAATGGATATCTTGCAGCTGCGGGCTCTTAACTCCTGTAAAGCTGCAGGACAAATGACTTCGCTGAACATGCTTCATGCAGGGAAGAATGGGTAATCTCAGAAAATGGAATAAAACTTCTCAAAATTCCGAACCAGGGGATTGCAGAGAAGCTCGCTGTCTTCTCACTTGGCTGTGTGTGTGTGTGAATCGGAGAAGGAGAGGGCGGGCACCGACTTGGGTCTCGGTTCGCTCCCGCGGACCATTCTTCCAGGGCAAGTTTTTCTTAGCATCACTCGATTTCCTGAAGTGGGAAAATGAATACCCAGTGTAGAAAAGGGGGAAGAAAAGTGTGTTAGTTAGCATGAAATAGGGTCATCTGATGACTTGTCCATTATGTATTTGAGGAAGCGGAGATTCTGAAGACCTTCACCTACTCAAGGAGAGGAAATTGCCTCTGTCTAGACCAGGACCTCTTACTTTTGCCACTGGTGACATTTTGTGTCCGATAATTCTTTGCTGTGGGCTGTCCTGGGCATTGTGGGATACTCCTACAGTATCCCTGGCCTCTGCCCAGCGGACGCCAGCAGTCCTTCCCCAGCTGTGACAGCAGAAATGCCTCCTGAACTTGTCAATTGTCCCGGGGGCGGGGAGCTGGGGGGAGGGGGGCAGAGTTGCTCCGGGTTGAGAGCCCCTGACCCAGGCTCAGCAGGCACATGGGTGAAGTCAAGACTGTGTATGTCGTGTCCTCTCTGGCTAACAGTAATCGATGGAGTTAAAACTAATAGTGGCTTCTGCTTGGTCACTGGGACAGCAGAGCATTCACTGTTCTGCCTTGAGAGAACAATTTTCCTGTGTTTTAACTAATAAGGCCCTTGTGATGGCTGGATTCTGGGCACCCCAACTAATAAGTGTGTCTATAAGGCAAAGAAACCAAAACCAATGTCCTCCCTGATTGCCAGGGAGGGGGCATGTTTTCTTTCCCCTCCCTCTCCTGGATCCATGCAGTAATTAGCCAAAGTAAAATGAATATTAACTCATGCTTAATTGCCTTTACAGCATACTCGCCAGCACTGATGCACTAGTGCTAAAGCAATTATTTTTTTTAATAAATTTTTTTAAATTTATTTTTACTTTTGGCTGCCTTAGGTCTTTGTTGCTGCACCTGGGCTTTCTCTAGTTGTGGTGAGTGGGGGCTACTCTTCCTTGTGGTTCATGGGCTTCTCACTGGGTGGCTTCTCTTGTTGCAGAGCACGGGCTTTAGGCGCATGGGCTTCAGTAGTTGTGGCACGCAGGCTCCGTAGTTGTGGCGCACGGGCTTAGTTGCTCCACAGCATGTGGAATCTTCCCGGACCAGGGCTCGAACCCGTGTTCCCTGCACTGGCAGGCGGATTCTTAACCACTGCGCCACCAGGGAAGTCCCTAAACCAATTATTTTTTTAACTCTATGGCTTTAAATAATCCTTGGCTCTGAAATTCCCTGTACCCCTCAGCTACGTAACCACAGGCCCCTCTGCCCTAAATCCTTTTCTTATAC
Source organism: Monodon monoceros (assembly GCF_005190385.1). Classification (NCBI taxonomy): domain Eukaryota; kingdom Metazoa; phylum Chordata; class Mammalia; order Artiodactyla; family Monodontidae; genus Monodon; species Monodon monoceros. The sequence continues at coordinate 43,006 of NW_021697805.1, read as the reverse complement.
TTTATAGCTTTTTAAGCAAGGCCCCTCTTTAGGAAGACATAATCCCTTCTCTGTAGAGAACATGAAAGAACTGAACAAATCAAGATTTCTCCATGGAGAATTCAGCTAGTCCTGTGCTTATCTCCGAACAAGGAAATCCATCTCTCCACCAAGCACGCCATTACCCGGACTAATGCCTGACTTGAATAAGAAGCAAATTATTGTGCTTTTAATTGTACCCTGCTCGGACACAAAGCACGTGTGAGAGAGGAATGTGCTTAGCTTCTCCAGGAGAAACAGGTCAGGCCTCTAATCCTCCTTTGCTGTCGCCTTCCCCTCCCCTTTTCCAATCCTTTCTCTTCCCAGCAGAGCAGAGGGAAAAAAAGCGAGCTAAAATATGTTTAAAATGGAAGAGTCTAAAAGAAGAAAAACGGCGGTCAGTACTGACTTGGGAGAGAATGAATTATCTATCCACAGCCTCTGCAGTGTGGCCCATTTGAGGACAATCAGTGTTCTAACCGGCTTGCTGGAGGGCGATATCTGCGAGCCTAAACCAGGCTTTCTCAGCCTCAGCACGACTTCTGGGTGGGGTTGGATGCTTCTTTGCTGTGGGCCTGTCCTGTGATGGGAGGACTTTTAGCCTCACGTAAGCTGTGACCATCCAAAGTGTCCCAAGACACTTTCAAATGTCTCCTGGGTGCAAAATTGCCCCTGGTTGAGAACCACGGCCCCAAGCCCTTCCATATTGGGATGTACTTGCTCTCTCTCCCAATCTCTTCCCCCCCTCCCCAGTACACAAAACCCAAGAAAATCATGGTTCCTGTGTTAAAACTGGGGAGATCAACGTGCTCTTCATGTAGGTAGAATGAGCGGAAAGGAAAAAGACACTGACTTGTGTGTAGTCAGGAGACAGAGTGGGAACCCCCTCAACGCCAAGACTGAAAAGAGACTTAGGATGTGAGTGTGTTTGTGGCTCTCTCTGGGAAGTGGCAATGCCCCTGGTTGAACAAGCCAACTTTCGAATGCCTCTACCCTGTGCACTTTGGAATCGGGCTTGCTGTGGGCGAGATGAGGAGTGATGGCGAGGCTGTAGAGATGAAGCCGCCTGTGAAGGTGCTGACTGTCTCCTCCCACACTACTTGGGACAGGGGAGAACAACCCAGCTTCAGAGAGATGCCCATTGCTCAGACAATGACGATCCTGTCTTGGACTTAAACATCGGGATGAAAGAGGGCTACTGACAAGACAGACGTTTTGCAAGCATGGGGTTGCACTTTCATTACAGACATTGAGGCAAACATTTCACTCCTGGTGATATAAGACCTCCCTATTTTTAGGAACTTACAAGAAGCATTATTGCTTGTCCTTACCGGCCAGAAGGAAAGGCGGGAGAACGAGTACACTGCAGTGAGCCCCCATCTCCACTAGATGGCGGTGTACATCTTCCTCAGAAGCCAGGCGGGCCGCGCTGCGGGCAGCTCCTTGGCCTAAGCAAGACAAGGGCCACTCTTCTTTGGAGACAGGCGTCTCCTGTCATTGTCGGCACAAACAGCCCCAAACAATTGCACTGACCACACAGCTCTAAGCCACGTTCCAGGGCACTGCCGTCTGTTCAAGAGTGAATGCTGGGAAAATGAACCACGCTGCTAATTTGCTTGATTGGGGGGAAGATAAGATCTCAAGTGACAGTGGGTGTAATTTATTTTTCCAACAAGAATAGGGGCAAAGCCATTTCATCCCCCCCCAAGTGCTACCATAAATGAAAGCAATCACCTAATTAGTCCTGAATTACTAACTCGCAGGGTAAAGATCTTCTGGAAGTCAAGCTGAAGTGGGGAGTCTGGAGAAAGGGATGTGATTTCTGCAGGGGAGGAGGGGAGGGGTAGGGTGGGGTGGGAGGGGCGGGAGGGGAGGGGAAGGCCTGAAGCCCATTGTGAGGCCCTGCGCCCCTGTGGTCTGGGGGCCGTGCTGGCCCTGAACCTGAGAGAAAAAGAGGCTCAGTGATGTCTTCAGGCCGTTCACTTTGTGCAGGAGAATGACTTTATAAAGTGAAGGAAAAAGAGCCTGTTGGAGAAAGTCTATCCGAGAGTTTCTCTGAAAATGCTACAGATGGAGATGAACTGGCTTGGGAAGGAGAGCACAGCCCTGTGGCGCCTGGCCACCCCGCTGCTGGTGGACCCCCCAGGAAGGTTCTGTCACGGAAACGACAGGCAGATCTGAAACCAAGTTGGGCTTTACGTCATTAAGAAATCCCCCAAAGGAATGGAATAAAGGCCTCCTTTCACACTTTGGGTTTTGCATGTGTCCTGAGGAAGCGCCTCTTCCCCAGCTGAGACAGCGCGCTGTCCCCGCGACCCAGTGAGCGGCCCTCGTCCTGCGGGGAAAGCAAAACAGCAGCGGGGTGGGTGCGCGCCCAGAGCTGCCCCTCTCACAATTGATTTGTTCAGGGGTGACTTCTTGCTTTCTAGTTAGATGTGACTTTAATCGAAGTGCTTTCCTAAGGCAATTTATCACAACTGTGAAACGTCAGTTTGCACAGCTGCTGCTCTTTTAGGGAAACGCACAGGCTCGGGAGGCGTAGGGGCTGGCGCGGGCTCCCCTCTTTCCCACGGACCGGCCCACGGGCCCCTCGCCCAACAGAAACATGTGCGCCACATCCTCAGAGGCCACCGCTTCGGTGCTCTGGCTCCTCTGCTGTTTCTGGCTGCTGAACAGCCATCTGCTCTCTCCTGGGAGGGGCAGCTGGTTTCCTTTTGGGGTGCTCCCCTTCTCCCCGTCTCAGCTCCTGCAGCGGAGACGAAGCTGCCCCTCTCTCCCTGCACGCTGTGGGCTGGGTGTGCAACCCGGCTCGGGCCACAGTCCCCCACCGTCCCCGCCGACCCCGCTCGGCCCCCACCACAGCCGGCAAAGCCCACACGGAGCGCCCAGTTAAAGCTGAACCTTAGGTGAAAACCACGACTTTTTAGGGTGTCTTCAACATTGCATGCAACATACTTCTACTAAAAAAATTACTGTTTATCTGAAGTTCAACTTTAACGAGGCGGGCATCCTGTATTTTGTCTGGCAGCCTTCTTGGTTCTAAAGAAAATGTTTGTCCAGAGCAGGTCAAATTGGAATCAGCCTAGGACTTTTAACTGGAGCTTTGGGGAAAAAATACTTAAAAGGTATCTGTTGGGACGGCTAGGCTGGTAGGATTCATGCTTGCAACTGCTGGGAGCCAGCTTTGCTACCATGTGGGGAGAGCTGCTTGAACTAGAAGCCAACACCACAGAGAGCAGACCTGTTTCATTTGAACAGGTGGATCCAGCTGTTCTTGAAGCTGGCCCGGTGGGTGGTAGAGATCATGGTGCTGATGGCCAGGAGGGATAATAATTTCCTACCTCTCAAATCTGGGAAGTGAAAACAGCAGGGCTGAATGTGCCCACGGGGCATGGCTTCTGTTCAACTGGAAGAGTGGTGAATGGCTATTGGGTGACAAAGACAGTCAGTCTACTATATTCTTACTTTGTTTGCTAATTGTTTTGCTGCATGTAAAGCCTTTGTTCTGTTGCATTAGCTCTTGTTCATGACATCATGTCTGGAGGCAGGGTCTGATAGACTTACATGTGGAATTGGAGACTTAAATATCAAATCTGCCTCTGCCTGGTTGAGTGGCTTTAGGGTCCTCGTAACCTCTACGAAGTTGAGTTTCTAGGTCTGAAACCTAAGGACAGAGGTTATCGTAATCCATTTGGGCTGCTATAACAAAATACCAGAGTCTGGGTAGCTTATGAACAACAGAAATTTATTTCTCAGTTCTGGAGGTTGGAAGTCTAAGATCAGGGTGCGAGCAGATTCACAGTCTGGTGAGTATCCTCTTCCTGGGTCACAGTTGGCATGTTTTCTCTGTAACCTCCCATGTGAGAAAAGTCGAGGGACCTCTGTGGGGTCTCTTTTATGGGGGCACTAATTTTGTTCATGAGGGCTCTACCCTCATGACCTTATCACCTCCCAAATGCCACACCTCCTGATACCATCACCTTGGGGCTTAGGATTTCAACATATGAATTTTGGGAGAGGCAAATGTTAAATCTATAGCAGAGATACTTTCCCCATAGGGTGGGGGAGAGGGAAAGTATGTAAGCACCTGTGACAGGGCCTGGTGTGGAGTAGGTGCCCCATACAGATGTTATTACAAAATATTGAGTATAGTTCCCTGTGCCATAGAGGAGATCCTTGTATCTATTCTGTGCCTTCTTTGAATGACTGTAGCACTTGTTGTCTGTATCATTTTTATGTCTGTTGTTGCTTTGTGACTGAAAATGAAAAATTTCTATTTGTTCATGTCCTGGCTCTTACTTAAAAATATGTTCATTTATCTATTTCATATTTATTGACTACATCTTAGACACCATGTTAACTGTTGGTTCTAGATGTTAGTAAAATATAGACCTTCCTGCTGAAAGGGTCACAGTATTTGTGGGAAAACAAAAAAATGAACAACCTATGTCTCAAAGAGCTTTGTACTTCCCAAAGAGAACACACCTCGTAGGTACAATAAATACATGTATCATACGTAAATGTATAAATAGTTAATGGAATTAAAAACTTGAGATAACTGCTTTTCTATTCTGAGGAAATGATGAAATTTCACCAGGAGCTCAATACCACTCTGAGAATGAGGGCTTAACCCCCGTCCTGACTCACTGCATCGCTTTCTTATATGAAAATAGACAAGTCTGTACATACTCTGTATAAAAAGGCTTATCTGGCATGAATTTCAGATAGCAAGAAGAAAACTTCAAGAGGTTCAGAGAAGCATCCAGAAGCTCAGATGATTGTCTGGCACTAATACAACTTGCTTGACAGGAAAATAGAGGTGTAAATCTCACAGAATTAGGTGATCTTTTAAGAATTTCAAAACCTCCTGCTCTTAATTGGAAATCCTAGAAGAATAGCTTCTTTTAAAACGTACTGATAATATGCTTTACAGCTTCATATTCAGAAGCCTATGTTTTGGCTAAGTGAGCTTCAGGAAGGAAGGAAACTTGTGGTTTAGTTCCATTTACTTTGGAAACGCTGGTTCCAAACATCTACTTCTGTGCTCAGTCATCTTATCATCTGTAAAATGGAGGCAACTCTAAGAAAAATAGTTACAGAGATGTTGCACAGCTTCATGTGTCATCGTCTTTATTTGTTTCAGAATACCAATGACATCTAAGCTACTACTGCAAAAAGTGCAATGTTATTTTGGGTCATCTAGTGCAGCTCTGTCAAAGTAAAGAAAAGGAAAGAGACCTAGAATGACTATAATTTTCCCAAGAGGACACTATTATTTTATTGTAAATATGGGACAAGAACCCTGATCTCTTTGATCCCATTCCATTGTTCTTTCACTGGATTCTGAACAAACCAGAGAAATAAAGAGAAATAAAACTCCTGTGTGCTGTGTCCCTGGTACAGGGCATGGCAAGATTGGAATTGGAGCTCTACATATTAAGAGGTATCTGGGAAATTCTTCAAACTAATTGAGATATATACCAGGTACATAGAAAACAGTATGTTTCCTGAAGATGATTCTGTGTCCCCTGCATCGGCAGGTGGACTCTCAACCACTGCGCCACCAGGGAAGCCCTAAGGAGATGTTTTAAGTGAGGCTATTATGTGATTTTCAGACACCACCATATGTAATTGACTATATACTATCCCATTACAGGAATAACTTCCAGTACTCATACTGACTACTCTACTGACTTAACTAGCACAAGACACAGAAGCATAAGGACAAAAACTACCTTACAATATAGCCATGTCTTGCACTTCACAGCTCTCAAAGCATGTGCGTTTGAAGAAGAAAAAAAGAACTGAAAAGTACAAAACCAGAAGCTATTCTGTGGAAAATTATTTCAATCATCAGGCATGTGAAAGATAAGTCAAAGATTCAGTGCTCATCAATGCTTAGTCAAAACAGAAATTTTCTTCTGTCAAGAATATACTCCAGGGGCTTCCCTGATGGCGCAGTGGTTAAGAAGCCACCTGCCAGTGCAGGGGACAAGGGTGCAAGCCCTGGTCCGGGAAGATCCCACATGCCGCGGAGCAACTAAGCTGGTGTGCCACAACTACGGAGCCTGTGCTCTAGATCCCGTGAGCCACAACTGCTGAGCCTGCGAGCCACAACTACTGAAGCCTGCGTGCCTAGCACCCGTGCTCTGCAACAAGAGAAGCCACCGCAATGAGAAGCCTGTGCACCGCAACAAAGAGTAACCCCCACTCCCTGCAACTAGAGAAAGCCTGCACACAGCAACGAAGACCCAACACAGCCAAAAATAAATAAATAAATAAATAAAAGAATATACTCCATCAATAATGTGTGTAATGGAATGGTGTGAATGAGTATTTTATCAGAATTCCTGTAATGCACAAACCTATAGCAGTACTGAAATCAGTAAAGCATTTATAATAGTAAATATTTATGAGGAAGTAATCCATAGAGGTTTTCTCAAAGTTAACAATGAAAATTAATGTGACATTATCAATAATAAATTGTGAAGCTGAAATAAACTTTTCTAAACTATTAATAACTAAAAGCAAATTCTAATCAACCATGTTACAAGAAATCTATGTCTATAAACTACAAAGCTTATTTCTTAAAATTTTATTTCAAAAATACATTAACTGTTGTTTGAGGCGGCAGTTAAAGAATATATAGCTAAAAGAGTGGGGGAAAAGTTTCATAGAGACACATCTGGCAGTAGTTAATTTTTAAATGTCATTTTTCTAGATTTTGTGATACCTATAGTATTGATATTTGAAAGCATTTTAAAAACTGTAATTTGAAGATTTGCTACTTCCAGGTAGAATAAAATATTTTGAAGCAAAACAACGTTTCCACTGAGAAAAACAAAAAAAGCCAAATAAAATAGCCAGCATTCAATCAAAAAGTTCTAGACAAACCAAGAGATAGAATCATATGACTAAAATTCTAAGAAAAGAACAGATAATACAAAAATATTTATATAAGATATTGTGTATCTTTATCAGGAAAAGTATCAAGAAAAGACTTTAAAATCATCAGAATTAATATTATATTTTATTTATTTGTATATTATATTTATATAAAGAACTTAAAGATAAAGCCCTAGTTAAGGCAGTGACAATAGCAGTAGCAGTGGGAGTGAAAAGAAATGGTTATATTCAAGCATATTTTGTCAGGAAAAGTCCAAGATCAAATGTCTGACTGCATACATGGGATGGATAGACGGAGTGGGAAAAATCAAAGTTAACTATAGAGACTCTAGTGAAGATGGGGTTGCCATCACCCAACCCAAGGGGTTGCAATCATCCCCAAGGTCTAGGAGACTCAAAGGGAAGGTCATGGTCAGAGGCAAAGTTAATTGGTGGGAAAATAAGACTCCCAGTCTCTCCATCTCCTTATACCAGTTTTTTTTAACATCTTTATTGGAGTATAATTGCTTTATGATGGTGTGTTAGTTTCTGCTTTATCACAAAATAAATCAGTTATACATATACATATGTCCCCATATCTCTTCCCTCTTGCATCTCCCTCCCTCCCACCCTCCCTATCCCACCTCTCTAGGTGGTCACAAAGCACCGAGAGGATCTCCCTGTGCTATGTGGCTGCTTCCCACTAGCTATCTATTCCTTATACCAGTTTTGTTTTTCTGCTCATATACGTAGCAGCATTTCATTCAAGGGGAAAGTCATTGATCTGACTGGTCAAATTAAACAACATAGTTCAAGGCACATTTACAGTGGTTAGTTCCTCCACAATTTAGAAAGTCACATTCACAATTTCCCTCTTCCTACGCTGCAGAACACATTGGCCATTCCTCCAAAGTTTCCACTCCACAGAGTGGACCAGAGATGATGTTAGCCCGGAACTGAGAGCTTGGCATGAGATGGTGTCAGCGCCACGTAGAGCTCTGGCATAAGTTATAACCCAACCCAACTCTACAGAGAGCTCTGCATGGAATCCTGGGAGTAAACTCAGCCATAATAATGTGATTCTGTTTTTCATTTGCTTTTCTTCCTTGCTTAACTTTTCCTGGCCACTCTGACAAACAAACTTTCAGGCATTCCTGGGCCACTCACTAACTTTATTCCATTTAATGTCATCCAGATTCCCAAGAAAATTACTAACTATAAGGAGGGAAATTTGGAACATGGTGAGTTTTAGATACCTGAAATATACAGGTCATTGAATCCAGTTAAGTAGCAAATTATCTGGATCTCAAATATGCCAGTAGAATAGCAGACTAAGCTCAATTTAATGTACTCTTACTGGAGACACATGTAAATTCTGGGTCAATTTTGAAAAAGTTAAAAGCACATAGCTGAGATTAAAAGAAAGAAAGGAACACCTGCATGTTTCAGAAAGTAACAGAGAAATTAAATCCAGAGAAAGAAGAGCAGACTGATGTCTGTGGGTTCCGTTCCTTACTATAGGCCTTATGTAAATAGGGGCTGGAGCTAGAAATCTAACATTACCTTGAGGCCAGGAATTTAGACTCAGGATGGAACAATATTGAGAAGTTGGTACAGATATCCTACAGAAATTTCATGAGGAAATGCTTAGTCCATTAAGAGGGCCAAGGGAGGTGGTGAGGAAGATTGATATGTCTTGAAAACCTTCAGGTACAGAAAACATCAACACCTCTGAAAAGTAGGCCTGTCCTTCCCAGAGTTGTGATGGCCAGGTTGTCACTAACCTGTAAGGCCCTGTATGAATCAGAAACTGCAAGGAGAGTAATTCAAAGAAAAACAGATGCAGGATGGGTGTGGCAATAAATCCTAGGACCCTATCAGAAACAAAATTAAAACCACTCTAAAGGGAAATTTTAACAAACCAGAGCAGATAGTATCCTAACCAGAATAGAATAATAATTATGAGGAAGTTATTTTAGTTATTTAAGTAATATTCAATGCATTTCCATGGCCAGGCCCTTTTGAAGAATTCTAAAACATATACAAACAATTCGTTTACATCTTATATATCCCACCATCCAGAGCAAAATTCACTTAAGTACTGTACTGGTGGAAATTGGGCAGTACTATGGAGACAATAAAAAGGTGTTTACCATCTAAAAACGTGAAGGTAAGAAAGATAATGTCTAATTTTTAATTATCCTGTGGTTTATTGAAATCTTTTGGAAACCCAAAATAGAGAAAACCTAGGAGGCAATGAAGACTTAAATCTTTAGAGATTTATCAACTCATCTATAAAAGCTTTATTAATCTCTTCTTTTAATATCATTCCTGAGAGGTATAAATGTGTCCAGTGATAGGGTTGAAGAAGCCTGAGAGAATTTCAATTGTTTACTATTCTTGGTCAGCTATTAAGACCTTTCAGGAGCATCTTGATTTTCATGGCATCATCCAACAAAAAGCAGGATATCTTACAGAAAGTCCTGGTCCACTTTTTGGCTTGCTTTTGTGTTTATGTTTTCGGTTTTCTCACATTGGGCGGTACATTAGGCTACCTATTGCACACTCCCTCATTCATGCATGCATTCATTCAAACAATATTTACTGAGTTGAGATATTTAATTAACACCCAATAAATGATGTTTAGATGAATGAATGCGCTTTTTATCAAAGTAAGTGTAAGTACTGAGAAAAATTACAGAATGTACGATCCCAGCCCCACAAAAGCGTATAATTGTGTTGAGGATATAACACATGCTGGTGAAATAACTCATATATCATATTGGACAGTTTCTAAGTTCAAAAAATGAGTTTTTATAAATAATCAGAGCCTAAGGAGGACAAAGAAGGGACAGTTCATTATGGGTTGAATCTATCAATAAATGTACATTTCAGATGAGATTTGAGATTGACCTTAAAGAAAGAAGGGGACTTAGATATATGAACAGAGAACAAAAAAGGCATGGTGATAGCATGTGCATAGATAGTGTGGCCAATATTTATGTTCTTCATTAAAGACAGTCAGAGATAACCCAAATGTAACTGTTTCCATGGGTCCATTCTCAGTATCCAAACAAAACGGCAAATCCTATCTTAGTAAAACTAATGAAAAACACAGTCTTTAACAAAGACATTGTGAAGGAAAGGGG
>NW_021697805.1:26362-32854 GCF_005190385.1 Monodon monoceros | reverse complement strand
CGTCTGTTTTTTGTTCAGACAGGACGGGGTTAAAGGAGCCGCTGATTCGGGGGCTCCGGCTCACTCAGGCCGGGGGTGGGGGGGGGAGGGAGGGGCACTGCATGCGGGGCAGGCCTGCGGCGGCAGAGGCCGCCGTAACGTTGCTCCAGCCTGAGGTCCGCCGTGTGTTCTCCCGGGGAAGTTGTCCCTGGATCCCGGGAACCTGGCAGTGGTGGGCTGCACAGGCTCCATGGAAGAGGGGTGTGGAGAGTGACCTGTGCTCACACACAGGCCCCTTGGTGGTGGCAGCAGCAGCCTTAGCGTCTCCCGCCCGTCCCTGGGGTCCGTGCTTTTAGCCGCGGCTCGCGCCCGTCTCTGGGGTTTGCGCTTTTAGCCGCGGCTCGCGCCCGTCTCTGGAGTTCCTTTAAGCGGTGCTCTTAAACCCCTCTCCTCGCACACCAGGAAACAAAGAGGGAAGAAAAAGCCTCTTGCCTCTTCGGCAGGTGCAGACTTTTCCCCGGACTCCCTCCCGGCTAGCCGTGGTGCACTAATCCCTTCAGGCTATGTTCAAGCCGCCAACCCCAGTCCTCTCCCTGCGCTCCGTCTGAAACCGAAATCCGAGCCTCAGCTTGCAGCCCCGCCCACCCCGGCGGGTGAGCAGACAAGCCTCTTGGGCTGGTGAGTGCCGGTCAGCACCGATCCTCTGTGCGGAAATCTCCCTGCTTTGCCCTCCGCACCCGTTGCTGTGCACTCCTCCACAGCCCCGAAGCTCCCCCCTCCGCCTCCCACAGTCTCCGCCCGCAAAGGGGCTTCCTAGTGTGTGGAAACTTTTCCTCCTTCACAGCTCCCTCCCACTGGTGAAGGTGCCATCCTTATTCTTTTGTCTCTGTTTTTTCTTTTTTTCTTTTGCCCTACCCAGGTACGTGGGGAGTTTCTTGCCTTTTGGGTGGTCTGAGATCTTCTGCCAGCCTTCAGTAGGTGTTCTGTAGGAGTTGTTCCACGTGTAGATGTATTTCTGGTGTATCCATGGGGAGGAAGGCGATCTCCGCGTCTTACTCTTCCGCCATCTTCAAGCCGTCCCCCTGTTCATTGATTTTAAGCAATCTGCTCCCCGCTCCCCTTTCAGCTAGAGGCCATGGGCTCCAGGGGGAAGGATGGTAAATGGATCATAAAGCACAGCACAGAGGGGCAGATGGTGGAGGGAACAAAAAGAACCAGAGGAGACAAACTCAGAACGGGAGAGGGGAGATTCCTGGGGGTCCGGGGAGGAGAGGAGAGATGAAGGAAGGAGGTGAGTGTGAACCCGCCCTCCCAGCTGTCTTCAGTCATCTAACTGCTGTCAGAAACAACACTTCCGTTTGCCTCAGGGAGGAAGCAGTGAATGGGGGCAGGGGTGGGGGGAATCCCTGCTTGCTTTCAGGCATTGTTTTCTTTTTCCTTAAAAAAAATTTATCCTAAGTAAGAATTTTAACGACATGCCGAAATCATAGCCATCTCGCTGAATCGCTGTAGGACGGTTCTTCAGCTATCAAGGGCCTGCTATACGTTCAATTAAGCATCCTCTGTCCCCTGTCCTGAACCACTAAGTTATGCACATGCGCAGATAACGGGGCACATGGAAGCTGGAGGCATTAATCACGCAGCCCTCTCTCTGGGCTGCTGTTCTGTAGAAACTGCATCTGTCAACAGGCCGAGCAGCCACAATTCGATCTCGCCTGATGGAGTGAGAGGCACTGCCCAGCCCTCCGCGCCCCTGTTCCCTTATAGACCCGGGAGTGCCCGCGGCACTTGGAGATCTGCTGGCCCTAGTTCTCCCTCGCCCCGCCTCTCTTTTTAACACCTGCTCCTCCGATTGAAATGAAAAATTACCTGGAATTGTTATCATTTGCAAACAAAACCCGTCAGAAGACAAACCTGCTGTTTACAATGGATGTTTTCCTTGTTCCTCCGGTAGGCCTCCTTGGGGGACTTCCCAGATTTGTTTTTTTAACGAATTCTCGGTCTTTGAGGGGAGGCTGGGGCTTGGGCTTGGGAAGAAGCAAACAGACATTTTTTTTAAACATCTTTATTGCAGTATAAGTGCTTTACAATGGTGTGTTAGTTTCTGCTGTATAACAAAGTGCATCAGCTATAGTATACATATATCGCCATATCCCCTCCATTTTGCATCTCCCTCCCACCCTCCCTATCCCACCCCTCTAGGTGGACACAGAGCCCCGAGCTGATCTCCCTGTGCTATGCGGCTGCTTCCCACTAGCTATCTATTTTACATTTGGGTGTGTGTATCTCTCCATGTCACTCTCTCACTTCATCCCAGCTTCCCCTTCCCCTCCCTGTGTCAAGTCCATTCTCTACGTCTGCATCTTTATTCCTGTCCTGCCACTAGGTTGTTCAGAACCATGTGTTTGTTTTCTTTTAAGATTCCATATATATGCATTAACATGTTCCCTCACGGCCTCCAGATTGTCGCCTAGGAGGCCAGACTGACTAGCCCCGCAAGACTGTTTGCTGGAACACTCGCCAGCTTACCTGGGCTCTCCTGTGGCTGCCCTGCTCAGGCCAGCACCTCATCGTACAGGAGAAAAGGCGGGCAGAGACTAAGCCTGGGTCTCTCCCCGCAGTAAGAGGTTAATTGGGCTGGGAGACATGCCACTGTCTTCTCAAGAACTTTCACTGTGCTTCCTCATGATTTAACACTCAATTTACAGCTTATGTCTTTTTTAAAATCCACGTTGTTAAGCATTTATATGGCAGTCTATTGTTTTGTCTGGGTTTCTTTTTGTTTTACTTAGGGTGTGAGGATAACATTGATCGATTTGTAGGGATATGTATATATGCTTGTATGCATACATGCAACTCTATATAGGAGTTGAGTTGGCCTATCTTCTTTTTATACCAAAACGTTGATTTCCACCTGGTGTCTCAAGAACCCTGTGGTTCTACAGTCCTTCTGGGTAAGCAGGAGGCCCTCTGCGGGGGAGTCTCATTATCATCACCCTCGCCAACCCCTAAAAACTTCGGGGGCACCGCTTAACACAGCAGCTCAGTATGTTAAACAGGTCTTTAAGTTTTCTGTCTTAAAAAGAGTTTGGGAAACCACTGCTGTAAAATGAAGTCATAGAGACATTTAGACTTGGCCCCTGGCAACAGGCATTCCAGCTCAGATCTGTTCTCCCCGTCTGCTAAATACAGAATCACTAAATTTCACACAGTCAATGGCACTGTTTCTTCTCCTTCCCTCGAAAGCTCTCCAACACTTTGAGGAAATCTACATGTGTATCTGAGCAAGAAACCCAGAGAGGAAAGGAGGAGTGATGATCTGCCAATCATTGAAGCAGGCTTCCCTCCCCCCTACTGTCTCCACCAACCCCCATATCAGGCCAACTAGCTCTTAGCTGGGTCAGCGCACTCCTGACCTCCACATGCAAAGGCAGCAGATCTGTGCAGAGGGAGGGAGCCGGCCAGTAAGGGGAAATCTGGAACCGGGGAACCGCCCAGGTTTTCTGGTGAGATTGAGTCCAGTCAGCTCAAGCAGCAAGAGGGCACACCGTGCTCTTTCCTAGCCTTCCAGGCCTGCCTGCTCCGTGCTGTCTTCTCCTAGACTTTCAAGTGGTGCTTCCTCCCAAGGCCTCCCAAGCCGGGCTGAACCCAACCACCAGGATTCAGGTCCTTCTTGCCTCATCTGGAACACTGGCCTCCTGAGCTCTGCTTTACCCTCCCTCACTCCATCTTCCCACAAACCCAGCAGTGCCTCCAATGACCATCTGTGTGGCCTTCCCGCATTTACAAGTTGTGTGTTCATCTGACCAGTTCTTCCCCATCAAGCTGTGGTGTCATCATTCTGGGGAGCCTTCCCTGACCTTCCTCCCCTCCCCACCCCACCCGGGCCAGGTGAGCGGAACTCACACCCTCTTCCGCACTTCCAGCCCCTTGTTACTTGCTTGTAGCTTTCACACTAGGAAGTCATGTATTTGCATGTCTGTCGTCTCCATCAACAAACTCAAGATCTAGTTGTGGGCAGGTTCCAGCTCTACTCATTCCTAACTCTGTTGCCTAAGCCAGTGCTTCTCCAACGTTAAGGATCCTCCAAACCCTGAGTCTTAGGGATCTTGCTTAAAAAGCAGACTGATTCAGCAGGTCTGGGGTGGGGCCTGAGAGTCTGCATTTCTAACATGCTCCCTGGGATGCCGATGCTGCCCGTCAGTGGACCACACTCCCAGTAGCCAGGCCCTAAACGACCTTCAAACCCAGCCTCTATGTCATATTGCCAGTGCTTAGTACACAATACAAGGATTGAATGACTACCTCTGCCGACCAGTTGTTCAATGACTAAGTCTGCCTACCAATTCTCTTGTCTAATCAGCTCACGGTAAGATCTCAGTCACTTAGGCTGCTTGTCACTAGAAACAATTCAGGTGTGCAGACAAATGGATCATTAGCCCTTCTCATGTGAAGGCTCCGCTGGCTCACCTCTAGAGGAAGCTGAGTCCTCCCTCCCCACTCCTGGAAAGCCGACAGCCCTGTCACTCCCAGCAGGTCCAGCACACTTTGTTTTCTCTGTAGCACTACTACTGCACTCAATTTTAAAAACCATTCTATCCACGTGTCTCTTCCCTTGCTCATTGCCCACTTCCCAGTGGAGGGCAAGGTCATGAAGGCATGTCTGTCTCTCGCTCCATCACCTCATCAGTGCAGAACACAGTGCCTTGCATTTAGGCATCAGAAGTGCTGCCTGAACCACTGGGGCTCTTCTTCCTGTTATCAACACTGAATGACTCCAAGAGCCAAAAAGGTAGAGACCCCCATGGAAAACACCCTGTTTTCACCCTGGAGCAGAGGCAGGGGTTTATCTGGAGAGCACTCTGTCATTTTTTAACCTCAGTTGGTTTTTGAAATATTGGCGTCCTCTGGCAATGCTGACTTGCATGAAAAGCACACATGTATCCTTCTTTTGTAATGATCTTTATTTCTGACGACGCTAGTACCTCCTGTGCTGTTAACATGTGCTCTGAGGCTGAGGAGCGCTTTCCATTTTCCTCCCAGTGCTTCAACCTTCTAAGGAAACTGTTGAACAAAGAGCCCACCCGTGAAGCTTGGCTGGAGGGGAATAAAGCTAGAACATGATCTCACTAAAACAGCTTTGAAATTTAGAAAACTACTTAACATTGCAGCCGAGGGGTTTTGCATTTTCTGCCACTAAGAACTGGGTCTGGGTAAGAACACTGAAGGTTTTACTGTTTTCCTTAAAAATTCAGCTATGAAAATATCAGAAATTCTTTAGTTGGAGAAAATTGAGAAACAGGGTAGGAGGGACAAATATAGGCCTGTCCACCCTCCACTGTGAATTCCGAGCACTCTATTTTGTTCAGAAGTATTTTAGGAGTAACTGACAGGAACCCAATTCATACCACCTTAAGCTGAAACATGAAGGAATTGATTGGCTCATGTAATTGTCAAGTTCACAGAAAGATCTAGCATCAGGCTTAACTGGACCCAGGATCTCTACAAAGGTCAGGTGTTAGAAGATCTGTAATTTTTTTTTTTTTTGCGGTATGCCGGCCTCTCACTGTTGTGGCCTCTCCCGTTGTGGAGCACAGGCTCCGGACGTGCAGGCTCAGTGGCCATGGCTCACGGGCCCAGCCGCTCTGCGGCATGTGGGATCCTCCTGGACCGGGGCACGAGCCCGTGTCCCCTGCATTGGCAGGTGGACCTCTCAACCACTGCGCCACCAGGGAAGCCCAACATCTGTAATTTTCAAATGCTTCAGCACAGACATATGAAATCACGTCTATGTTGGTTAAGCTTCAACTCTAGGGACAATCTGTAGCCATTATACAAAAAAAGAGAAACATTATACAAAACAAGGGAACCTACAAGAGACAACTACACAGTTCTATTATCCAAATCTCTGTCAACACCAAGGCTTTGCCAATTAGCAGTGAGAGTAAGAAGACAGAGGCTAATTAACATGATGAATCTTACGATTAAGTTCTTAATGGTCAAGTTAAAGATATTCAAGGTATGTGGACTGGCCAATCTTTGAGACGTCCCTCCCCTTGCAAGCATAATGTTTGCTTATCATTTCTGCAAGACCTATGGCTTTTACCCCTGGCAATCCCCTCCCAGGGCTTAATCCCTAACCAGGTATGTGCCAAGCCATGGGTTTGGAAGATTTCTAGTTATTTATTCTGATCTTCATGGAAAAGAATCTTGCCTCTGGGATACCATCGTCTCTGCCTCAAGCGAGCCTTCCACGCAAAGACCTTGATGTGGCCACTCTGCAGACACAGGATGGACTCCCACCCAAAACTGGGTTCGGAGGTCAAGACAGAAAAAAAAGAGACTGGCCTGGGTTCTTACTGTGGTTAGGAGGTGGGGATGGGGAGAGCGTTTGCACAAGGAAAGGGGTGTGTGGTTTGAATCCCGCCCCCTCACCAAAGGAAGGAGCACCCAGGCTTTCTGACCTGCTTACCCACACGTGGGACAGGAGGGGAAGAGGAAGGAAAGAGGCTT
>NW_021697805.1:24712-26352 GCF_005190385.1 Monodon monoceros | reverse complement strand
TGAGGCTGTAGCAGACTAGGAAAGAGTCTTGATTATCCTGAAGATGTCAGAAATTTAATAGGAAGATTATATATCTGTTTTAGAAACTGGCCAAGATGGCCTTAATCCCCTCAAGCTGACTAAACTTGAGATAGGATTCTCCCTGACTTCCCTTTTCTTAAAGCATTTTCTTTAGAAAACGTGTAAATTCTCCCTGCCCCCTTTAAAAAGTACATACATCTTTTTAAAAGCCTCTTTTCAGCCCAGGACTGTTTTTTCCACATCCTGGGAAACATCTCTTGAAATACAATTCAAGGGGACAGCACCTTCATCATCCCTTTTCTATGAAAAGGGAAAGGGTAGGAGCCTAACCTCAGTGGGCACCTTGCTCCAAGTTGTAAAACTCCCTCCTATCACTGAGATATGAGAAATTTACTTTTCCTTGGGGTAAAACCAATTAGCAAACATGGATGGCCTAGAGCTCCCTGTCACTACAGCCCTTAGAACACTACCATCCTCTGCTTCAGCTGAGTTGGGCTCAGACTGAGATCTGGCCTCTCTTCCCTATTGCAATAGCTTGAATAAAATCTTCCTTGCCCATTTAATTTTGCTCAGTATACTTTTTGCTGTGACAAAATATTCTCTTGGACCCACTTTCCCCTTCAGCTACCTCCCCATTTGTCTTCCCTTTTACAGAAAAACTCCTTCCAGGACTTGTCTAGACTCACTGTCCCTCTCCTCTTGCTCCACTCTGACTTTTGCTCTCACCATTCCACCAAGACTTCCCTGTGAATCCCATAAGTGACCTCTCCTTGCTAAATCCCAGGTCACTTCTCAGTCCTCAGTGGCATGTGACCCAGCTGATCACTCCATCCTCCTCGAAATGTCTTCAGCTTCCTCCATGTCTTATTCTTCCTCTTCCCTCTAGCTGCTCCTTCTCAGGCTCTTACTGACCCCCGATCTGTAAACTCTGGAGCATTCCAGGACTCAGTCTTTGTACCTCTTCTCTTCTCCACCTACCCTTAACTCCTAGATGTTCTCAGCCAGTCTCACTGCACTTAGTACAATGGATTTGCTGAATGCCTCTTCAGCCTGTAGGTCGACCAAGAACTCCAGATGTGCATCACAAGTGGTTATACATAAGTGACTACTAAACATCTCCACTTACATGTCTAACAAGCATCTCAAGCTTGTCCAAGACTGAGCTCCTGTCTGCCCCCATCAACCTGCTCTTCCCAGAGTCTTCCCCATCATATAAAAGGCAAGTCCATCCTTCTAGTTGCATAGTTGAAAAAAAGCTTACAGGGCTTCCCTGGTGGCGCAGTCGTTGAGGGTCCACCTGCCGATGCAGGGGGCGCGGGTTCGTGCCCTGGTCCGGGAGGATCCCACGTGCCACGGAGCGGCTGGGCCCATGAGCCATGGCCGCTGGGCCTGCACGTCTGGAGCCTGTGCTCCACAGTGGGAGAGGCCACAGCAGTGAGAGACCCGTGTGCTGCAAAAAAAAAAGAAAAAAATATGCTTACAATCACCCTTGATCCTACATTTTCACATAAGTATATCCAATTTGTCATGATATCCTGTCACTAATTTCAAAATACATCTGGAGCGACTTCCCTGGTGGTCCAGTGGTTAAGAATCCGTCTTGCAATGCAGAGGACGTC
>NW_021697805.1:22532-24702 GCF_005190385.1 Monodon monoceros | reverse complement strand
CCCCCTGCAACCACCCGGGGTCCAAGCCATCATCTCTTGCCTGCATTACTGCAGTGACCTACGACTGGGTCTCCTCTACTTCCCCCTTCTGGCACCACCTTCATAATCGACTCTCACCGCAGCAAGCAGACACATCATTCTAAAATATATGTCAGTTAACATCACTCCCCTGCTTAGAACCTCCATGACACATCCCACCTCCGTCAGCACAGCCATGTCCCTGCAGGGGTCCAGCAGGCATCACCTGACTGTTCTCCACTCCTCAGCTGACCACAGGTCCCACTACTTCTTCTCCTCCCTCCACTCCATGATTCTCTCCTTCTCATTCTTTCACAAATCTTCTCCCACTTCAGAACCTTTATACATGCTGTTCCCTCTCCCTGGAGAGCTTTTCCTTGGGCCTCCACCTCAATGTTACATTCGCAGAAATGCCTGCCCTGAAACTCTATTCAAAGTTGTACATCTTCTCCTTTCCTTGATTGGTTTTTATCCAAAGCTTTTATTCTCTACTATACTGCATATTTCTCTCTGTATTTTTTTGTTTGCTACTACATCGCTCCCTTGACTAGAATATAAGCTCCATGAAGGCAGGATACTGTTGTATCCCCAGCAACTAGAACAGTGCCAGCATCCAGCATGTGCTCAGCCATGAGTGAATGGAGGTAACATGTAAGATGAATCAAAGACAGTGGGGAATAAGGGGATGTGGGGTTACCAGAAATAAGGCTACTGCAGAGGTCCAAACAAGCAAGCAAAGGGGTCCTGAACAAAAGCTGTGACAGATGGAATGGAACTATGGACACACAACCTGTTCCTCTGAGAGGGGGATGTCATAGGAGGGATTCCCAAACTTAATTGGGCATGGAACCCTTCTAGGTGGAAGTGACTTACAGGCCTACAAGTTTCACGGAACCTAAGGTAGGAAACCCAGGATTCGAAGTTCTCTAAAGTTGTTCCCCCAGCACTAAAGTCCAATGATCCTGTATCAAAAGTCAGACGACTCAGTACATTTAAGCCATGTGTTCTCTTGGTTACATAATAGTCACAATAATGGAAACCCATCTGTGATGTGGGCATCTAATCTCAAAGACGAGTATTAAAATGCTGCATCAGTTAGAATCCTCCCAGTCTCCAGTAACAGAACCAGATTAACACATGTGATAAAGACATCTAATCGTCTCATGGAACAGGAAACCTGGGAGCAGGCAGTCCCTGCCAGTCAGGCTTCACCTGGTTTCTCTGATTTTCATATATTTTTTAAACTTAGAGTTGTAAATTTGCTGTTACTGCTCCAGATATTATATCATCGCAATAGAATTCCACCTTGGGAAGAAGGAGGGGCATAAGTCTACTCATTACATTCTGCCTTCATATGGGAAATTGTTTTTTAATGGGATTTTTTTTTTTGGCTGCCTTGGGTCTTCATTGTTACATGCGGGCTTTCTCTAGTTACGGCGAGCAGGGGTTACTCTTCACTGCAGTGTGCGGACTTATTGAGGTGGCTTCTCTTGCTGCGGAGCACGGGCTCTAGGCACATGGGATTGGTAGTTGTGGCACACGGGCTCAGTAGTTGTGGCACACAGGCTCAGTAGTTGTGGTGCATGGGCTTAGTTGCTCCACGGCATGTGGGATCCTCCTGGACCAGGGCTCGAACCTGTGTCCCCTGCATTGGCAGGCGGATTCTTAACTACTGAGCCACCATGGAAGTCCTATATAGGAAAGTTAAAAAAATATTTCCTAGAAACCACCAGACTCGTTGGCCAGTGTCACATTGACACTTAGAGTTGTAAAGGAGGATGGGTTTGGGTTTGGGAATGGGTTTATTACAACTGGCCCAGACCTCCATGCTTCATCCCTTCGGGTTAAAAGAGGGGTCCCTGTTCCCTAAGATCAAGGATTCTCCACCCTACCTGAACAAAAGAGCAGTCTCTTAATGGGAAAGAAGTGGGGATAGTGGGCAATGAACAATGGGCCACGGCTGCTGGTGATTGTGTCTCTTAGCTTTAAGGCCACCACACCAGTCCCAGCAGTTTCTAACAGTACATGGGATGCCTATCACCCAACAACCTTGACTGACTAGCAGTGGCACCCTGGAAATGCTGTGTTGGGAAGTACCTACCAATGAAGTACTTGTAGGACCTCAGGAAAGAAGAGCTGTACTTTACAGCAC
>NW_021697805.1:17284-22522 GCF_005190385.1 Monodon monoceros | reverse complement strand
CTTGCCAGTCAAAGCTATCTATCTATTCAGTCTTAAGTGGAAACTCAAAAGACATGCACCACAGAAGCTAGTTGTAGGCCCAAAGTTACAGCTCTCCTTAAAAGGAACTGTGTCATGCTAGGAAGTCACTTAACAATCATAGCAGACACGTATATAAGTGTCAGGCCCTATTCCAAGGGCTTTATATAGATTACCTCACTTAATCTTCACAACAAGGCTATAAATCAGATTCTGTTACCATCGTGTCCCTCTAACCAATGAGCAAACTGAGGCACTGAGTTAAATCACTAACCCAGTGTCACATACAGAGCATCAGAACTAAAATCTGAACCTGGCACTCTGGCTTAAGTATCCATGTGATTAACATCTGCATTGTGTGGCCACCTTGGCCTCCCAGGGCCTCTGGGATTTCAGTTTCCTCACTGTCTGGGGGTCGGGGGCAGACAGTGAGGAATGATGGATACATCAGGAGGCTATCAAACCTTCTCAGCTGCTTGATTGCTTTTTGAAAAGAAATCTTACTTGCCTAGTCAAATTCATAGAAACAATGTAGGATGGTGGTTACCAAGGGCTGGAGGGAGGTGAAAAGGGGAAATTCTTATTTAAAGAGACTAGAGTTGCAGTTTGCCAGAGGAAAAAGTCTGGAGATCTATTTAACAATGAGTATACTTAACACTACTGAGCTATACACTTAAAAACAGTTAACAAAATTTTCCAACTTATGTGTTTAACCACAGGAAGGGAGGAAAGGAGGAAAGGACCAATGAAAGGACTCTTACCTGGCAGCTCAAGAAGTAAAACACAGGAAGAACTGCTGCATCAGTGGGAAAAGGAGCCCAAGGTCCCAGCCTCTTGGCTTCTTTCCCCAGATACTCCCACCAGAACATCCCCTCGGGGAGATCATCAAAGCAAAGGTTTAAAACCACTAAACAGGACAACTTCTCAATTCTCTTTAAGACAATTTCAAAAGCCTCGGGTCAAATCACACTCTGAAAAGTCTCCAGCTGAAAAACCCTCCTGGCCCCTCAAGGCCGAATCAGTTCACACTCACCACCACGGTCCTTGAGATCGTCCACAATGTAGCCCCAGTGTAAGTGTCCAAGCTTACAGAGCACTGCCGGCCCCCTGTACTCAGAGTTACTCATCACGACGGTCTCTCGAGCCTCTGTGTGTTGCCTATTTCATCCTTGTTTGTGAAGTGAGAGCTGTGTGTGCACCCGCCACCCCAGCTCAGAAGGCTGTTTCTACTCCCACCTTAGTTATGGGTGAGGCGCTATATCTATGCCACTGTCACCTGCACAAGGTGCCCAATTCCCCCACCTTGTCTGTTCTGGGGGCTTAACAAGTATCTAGGACTCTCAGATGGAAGGGTGGAGAGGGAGTAATTCAGAAGAGACTTAGGCACAGGGGAGCATGATGATACCCCATCCCTCCCTATCCCTCAACCAGGGTGCTGAGTCATGGTTCATGATCAGGGAGAGAATGAATGCTGGGAAAGCAGCCAACGCCATAACCAGCTTGTAGCAATGAGGGCCAGAGAACTGAGACTAAGGTACGTTGGGGCCATTGGTGCATATTTTTCAGTTAAAAAAAAAGAAAAAAAACAGGAATGCTAACTAAAGGACAGAATGATTATTATCTTTGACTGTAAACCTCTCTCTGCATCCTCCTTGGGTCCTAAAGTGACCTATTTCCATCACATGCACATTCCACCAGCAGCTGAAACTCACCTCAGCACCCATGTTATATTCTGACCCAGTTTACATAGAGCTGACTGAAAGGCAAAGAGTAAGAAAACGAGGCATTTGAAAGGGAAATCCATGCTTCCTAGTTTAGAGCTGCACAAACTCCTTTGCCCACCACAGGAAGGGATTAGGCTACTCAATCCAAGTAACCCATTTCTCTTTGTTTGGGAACATGGTGATTCTATTCAGAGGGCATAAATAAGATAAAGGGCCCACGCATACTAGATTTTTCATTTGGCAAGCAGAATAAAAATCGGAACCTATACCCGTGGGAAAATAATCAGTTTTTCATAGACTTGTTATAGGCTTCACAAAATCTACTGCACACATATTTTTAAAAGAGGGTGGATTTTTAATGATACTTAAAATATATGGCATGGCAAGAATTATTTAAAATGTGTTTCTGAGGCCTGAAGTTTGGTACTGCCTGCTAAAATATAGATGATTTGGATAAGGCTGTCTTCTCGGTATAAACGTGAGACCCAAGCTCATCTTATCATAAAGATAATAGGAAGGTTGGTGTTCAGGCAGTTAAGTAACTGGTATAAATCCTCCCAAGATATTAGACCCTCTGAACACGCAAGAGTCAGTGGTTGTCCATTGGCCTGTGTGCATTAAATAACTCCTCTTAACCCAGAGGTCAGCAATCCACTGTTCACATAAAATCAACACAAAGCAGAGCAAGAGGAAGCAGAGCTGAATCCAATAGATATATGACCACGACTCACGCAACAAGTGTTTTCTGAGCAGCACACCAGGCCTGGGAAAGTGGACACGTGATCCACGTGGTCTGGATGCCCAGTCTCGATCCAAGCAGATTGGCTCCGTTTTTATGAGCCATCAGCTTGACTGTCCACATTGGTGGACATGCTTTTTGCAGGAACACATCTCTGTTCTAAGCGGAAGACTATGCACCTACATCTGTGACCAGCCCTGTATGAGCGTGTGTATGTGCGTGTGTGCATGCGTGTGTATGCGTGACTGACTGACTGAATGATTTTTTAAATTTCTACATAAAGCAGATCTAATATACGAAGATCTCCATTTACAAAAAGGCTTTCATTTTTTTATCATGCAGCAAGTCACAGAAATATCACACTATTTTGTGTCCAGCATCTCCCTTCAAGGAACTATGAAAACATGAAGCATCACTGATGTCAGAAGTCACAGTCTAGATGAGAAGACATGTGACAGACCCTAAACAGAGACCACAGCAAATGTCTGACACCAGGTGTAAAAGCTTCAGGAGTTCACAAAATCCAAAGTCACTAAAAGCCCAAGTTGCTGAGAGGACTTGGAACAGTGGGTGTTAAGAAGGGCAGGAAAGATGGTAGGTTTTAGATTACTAAAGGGGCGGAGGTGGCATTTCACGGAGGTACAAAAAGCAGAAGCAATGACTTAGAAGCAAAAAGAAGCCTTCTGTTTGCCAATAGCAGTGACAGCACCTGCCCTGATCAGAGCCACAGGAAACAGGGCTCATTATAGGGTGGGGACTCGTTATGAAGGGGTAACAAGCTGCCCAGAGAAGTTGATTTGTTACATTAGGGAGTCATTCTAGAATCCTGAATAGGAGCAACCGGGTGTTCCTTCCGTTTGGTGAGAACTCACCCCAGGATTCCTTTAAAGAGCACGCTCCCCTTGACATTGAGTTAATGATTTCATTTGCACTTAACTTTCCAATATCCCATCTCAGTGATTCCCAACTTATGGACCACAGAGTTATGGCAGAGGTCACTGAAGTCAGATAAGCACTGCCCAGAAACGACTTGCTCCTGACATATCGCCGCTGTCTCGTTCTAATATCTAATATCTAATATCTAATATGTGAGCCATAAAACGCAAATTCACTCCAAAGCAACAGTCACCTGAGTTGCCCCAGGCGTCAGCCTATGGCTACACATGGAGTCACTTTAACAGTAGCCCAAATGTCACTAGCTCCCGCCTCCCTGTTGTTCATGCAGGACTTCAGCCTCCAGTAAAATGCCCCTCAAGCATTCCTAGGAGTTCCTAGGGATTTGGTGCCTGAGCCTGCAAAAAAGGCCGTCGTCCTCTCAGCGGCCACTGGGCGGCGCTGGGTCCACACATCTCCCTCTCCTGCGCCTTCAAGCACCCCGAGGCTTCCACAGGCCAAACTGCAGGATGATTCATATGGAGTGGGGAAAACATCTCATTCCTCTTGGGAGCTACCATTCCCAAAGCAGTCACACTGGTGCCATACACGATATCTTACCGAGGGTATTTTAGAAAAACAACTCTTACAGTTGTTACTTACAGCCCTAAAGCTGTAAATGAAAACTGTATGTGAAGGTGAATCTAGCGGAGGATGGACAGGAAGAAAAATACCAGGGACAGAGCCCATGCCGTGCTCACAATCAACCTTCCCATCATGTGCTATCAAAATGCACATCATCCTGTTTGACCCAGCAAATTAAACTTTTAAGCGCACAAGGAAAAGTGTAGAAGGATTTTCAATGCAGATTATTTGCAAGAGTGAAAAAGGAGAAACACACATCTCCTAGTACAGAAGGGGTTACATTATGACACACTGACTGGGTAGAACACAGGCAGCTGTTAAATACAATGACGTCGGCTTGGCAGTACCACTGGAGATCTGTGCGATGCATCGTGAGGTGACACAATGGCAGTTAGAACAGGGCTCCACAGCCTGCTGGGAGCCGGGGTGAGCGGCGGGCAGGCCGGCGAAGCTTCATCTGCCGCTCCCCATCGCTTGCATGACCGCCTGAGCCCCCCGCCCCCTCCCCCGTGGAACCACTGTCTTCCACGAAACCGGTCCCTGCTGCAGAACAGGTGGGGGGCCGCTGAGTTAGAAGACATTAGGGACAGCGTGGGCGCATTTCAAAAGTGTGGAGGAGGGGCTGGGGAGAGGTACATATGGATATTATATGTCAGGAACAAAACCTATGGAGCTATTGACAACCTTTCTCCCTCATACCCATGCCTGAAGGGGAGTCTTTTTTTTACCACCCAGATCCTTTATGGAACTGATCTGGGAGACAGTAAGAGAGATAAAGAGTCCTCAAATGGCCACATTTGTCTTCATGAGAAGAGATGAAAGAGGAAGTACTGGATGAGAGGCAGGCAGCCAGCCAGCCAGCCAGCCAGGAGATGGAAGAAAAGAGGTACCTGGAGTTTTTAAAGACGGGGGAGGGGGAGGTCCTGGAGCAGCTACTGAAGACTTGGTGTGCGGGAGAGAAGGCTGGGTGACATACGTTTCACGTGTTTTGCCGTGTCATGTGCTGTGTGACCCCTCCACAGAGTCTACAAATACACCCATTACAAAGATCTAGAACACGCATGAGGCTTTGAGGTCAGACGGTGTTTCTTCCCCATGTTTCTGTGCTGCCCATGAGGTGAGAACAAAGCTAGTTTAAGGTTGTACATGTATGAAAAACGCCAGGAAAGACACCCCAGAAATTGTCCCAGCGGTAACATCTGTCAAGGTTAATTAGGTACTGGTGGACTTTGTTACAAC
>NW_021697805.1:14709-17184 GCF_005190385.1 Monodon monoceros | reverse complement strand
CACAGTCCTCTAATGATAAGAATCACCTGGATCATTGGTTAGAAAGACAATTTCTGGGTCCAGTTTGGAACCCCTGAGTCAGAATCTCCAGGGTAGGGGCTTTGGGAAGGTAGAGTGAACAAGCTTCCCAGGTGACTCTTATCCCCAGGGAACTACTGGTCTCAGGTGTGCCTGCCTACCAGGTAAGGAGGAGGTTTTAAAAGAGGCAGTGGGGGTAGGGTTGGGGGGAGTTTGCCTTGGAGAGCACAGGCCTCGCGGTTTCACTGCTTGGACTGCATCCCAGCTCTGCCTCTCCCTGAGCTTCGCCACCTCAGGTAAGTGACTTTTAACCCTGTTTCCTCTGCTGAGAAATGAGAATAACGGTGCCGTGCCCAGTTGGCAGTGTGTGTGTATACATTGAGAGCCTAATACAATGCTCGGTAGTGGTCACCCTCACTAAGAGGAGCAGCGCCATGTAAACACAGAAGACCCCACTGTGGAGATATCTCCTAAACAAGACAGGCCCAGCAGGGCTTCTCAGTAGTCCACAGTGTAGAGCTGTTTTCCTCAGAAGGAAAAACTCCCTTAAAGGAATCTCCCATTACGTTCAGGACAGTATAAGGCCCTTTAGAAACTCAATTCTCCACAGGATGCTGAGTATTGCAAGAGGTTATCATTGGCTGTTTTGGGATATACTGAGTTTGCAAAGGAATATTTAATTTCATGATTGAAAACTCTGGTACTTAGCACGAGATATATAGATATATAGATATATATATTCTTTTTCTGAGGTTAATATTTTTAAAAACTCTTTGCCTGATGAGATCAAGCAATTTCAGCCATTCGTGTAGCTGTTGAAAGACAGTTTTTAGATAAATTGCCCATAAATCCTTGCAAGATACAGGACCCAATAATACTTCAGGTTACCAGGGAGTTTCATATTTTAATAAAAGGGAGAAAAAAAATCAATCTTGAATCTTTTAGTCCGATGACCAAAGAATTGCTCCATTCATTTTGTTCAGCTACTCAGGTGGGTGTGCAGTTGATCCTGACTTGATCTTACTTAAAGTTTACTTTTTCTGGGAAGTATTAATTCGAATATAGTATGGGTAATACTGGAATACTAGAGCCTCTTTAAAGCCACTTTACACAGCTTGTGTAAACATCCTAGGGTAGTTTCCTCTTAACGTTTTCACAAATATAGAACTTGAGTTTGCTGTATGTTTGCCTCTTTTTAACAGAAGAGAGAAGTAAAGGCTTGACTAAACAGTGTACTTAAAACCCAGGCTAGAGGGAAATGGATTCATATTCTTAGAGGAACAGGTAAACAAAAACAGGGTGAATTCTGCCAGGTATGAATTAGGTTTGTGAAGGAAGGAAAAAAGCACAATTGGCAAGTGAGTGTGCTTTGTTGATTTCTTTATTTTTAAACTTAGTTTTAAAAGAAAGTACCAGTGGGACCCGAGAAAAACGAATCTGCAGAGGGCGGGGGAAGGGTATTCTTCATTTTTATTACATGCAGTGTTGGAATCGTGCTGTGCCCTGAAACACAGCTGGATGAACAGGGTAGTTCAGGGTCTGCCTGGATTAACTCCGGATTAACTCCCTAAGCAAATTTCTAGGTTGCCAGGCCAGCTGGTTGAGCTCCAGGCTGGTGGTTAGTGATGCCGTGTTATTCCTTTCTGCTCACCTCAAGGTGGAAACCCAGAGGGGCCGACTACCAGTAGCTGCATGGACCCCTTTTGGGATGTCCAATGCTGAGAGTTTCTCTTAGGCTCATGTCTCCTGTGCAGATGCTCCCCACCACACCCCACGCCCCGCCAAGCTCCCAGAGTTCCCATGGCTCACACCTGGTGCCAACAAGCAGCAACAGACCTGCCTGGAGGCCCTCATGAAGGCCTGGTGCTCAACCTGAAAACCTGCTGCTAATAGAGAATTCAGAGGAGCTGCTCCTAATGGGGCGCCATCTTGGCTAGAGGCTGCCTATATCTTCTGTGGGCTTTGCCTCCGTGGTTGCCAAGGGGGCAGATGGGAGCTGCCGGGCCTTATTTGATGGGAGGCATGAATCTCTGGGCTAGGTTCACCTCAGAGATTCATTGTTTTCCTGATAGGTATGAGTGATAATTTTTGTTTGCTTTGTTTTGTATGTGGGTGGTATAATGGAAATAATTGGGGATGGTAATCATTAGAGTCAGCTGAACTGAGTTTGCTATCACTTAGCAGTGTGATCTTGGACAGGTCTTTTAACCTTTCTGGTCTCCATCTGTAGAATGGGAATTATAATACTAGTCTCATTTCCCTCTGAGATTGTCATGAAGAGACAGTGAAATACATATACGAAAGTGCTTTCAGAATGGCAGTGTACTCTGTATACAGTGTGTGTGGCAGATAGCATCCCAGTTTGAATTTCAATGAGATTCAGAACTGTGATAAACAAGGCAAGCAGAGCCAGGATGGGGTGAGGCCATCAGGGTGGGTAGGGCGCTAAGTGAAGGA
>NW_021697805.1:9374-14609 GCF_005190385.1 Monodon monoceros | reverse complement strand
GTTGTAACAAAGTCCACCAGTACCTAATTAACCTTGACAGATGTTACTGCTGGGACAATTTCTGGGGTGTCTTTCCTGGCGTTTTTCATACATGTACAACCTTAAACTAGCTTTGTTCTCACCTCATGGGCAGCACAGAAACATGGGGAAGAAACACCGTCTGACCTCAAAGCCTCATGCGTGTTCTAGATCTTTGTAATGGGTGTATTTGTAGACTCTGTGGAGGGGTCACACAGCACATGACACGGCAAAACACGTGGAACGTATGTCACCCAGCCTTCTCTCCTGCACACCAAGTCTTCAGTAGCTGCTCCAGGACCTCCCCCTCCCCCGTCTTTAAAAACTCCAGGTACCTCTTTTCTTCCATCTCCTGGCTGGCTGGCTGGCTGGCTGCCTGCCTCTCATCCAGTACTTCCTCTTTCATCTCTTCTCATGAAGACAAATGTGGCCATTTGAGGACTCTTTATCTCTCTTACTGTCTCCCAGATCAGTTCCATAAAGGATCTGGGTGGTAAAAAAAAGACTCCCCTTCAGGCATGGGTATGAGGGAGAAAGGTTGTCAATAGCTCCATAGGTTTTGTTCCTGACATATAATATCCATACGTACCTCTCCCTGGTCCCTCCTCCACACTCTTGAAATGCGCCCACGCTGTCCCTAATGTCTTCTAACTCAGCGGCCCCCCACCTGTTCGGCAGCAGGGACCGGTTTTGTGGAAGACAGTGGTTCCACGGGGGAGGGGGCGGGGGGCTCAGGCGGTCATGCAAGCGATGGGGAGTGGCAGATGAAGCTTCGCTGGCCTGCCCGCTGCTCACCCAGGCTCCCAGCAGGCTGTGGAGCCCTGTTCTAACTGCCATTGTGTCACCTCACGATGCATCGCACAGATCTCCAGTGGTACTTCCAAGCCGACGTCATTGTATTTAACAGCTGTCTGTGTTCTACCCAGTCAGTGTGTCATAATGTAACCCCTTCTGTACTAGGAGATATGTGTTTCTCCTTTTTCACTCTTGCAAATAATCTGCATTGAAAATCCTCCTACACTTTTCCTTGTGCGCTTAAAAGTTTAATTTGCTGGGTCAAACAGGATGATGTGCATTTTGATAGCACATGATGGGAAGGTTGATTGTGAGCATGGCATGGGCTCTGTCCCTGGTATTTTTCTTCCTGTCCATCCTCCGCTAGATTCACCTTCACATACAGTTTTCATTTACAGTTTTAGGGCTGTAAGTAACAACTGTAAGAGTTGTTTTTCTAAAATACCCTCGGTAAGATATCGTGTATGGCACCAGTGTGACTGCTTTGGGAATGGTAGCTCCCAAGAGGAATGAGATGTTTTCCCCACTCCATATGAATCATCCTGCAGTTTGGCCTGTGGAAGCCTCGGGGTGCTTGAAGGCGCAGGAGAGGGAGATGTGTGGACCCAGCGCCGCCCAGTGGCCGCTGAGAGGACGACGGCCTTTTTTGCAGGCTCAGGCACCAAATCCCTAGGAACTCCTAGGAATGCTTGAGGGGCATTTTACTGGAGGCTGAAGTCCTGCATGAACAACAGGGAGGCGGGAGCTAGTGACATTTGGGCTACTGTTAAAGTGACTCCATGTGTAGCCATAGGCTGACGCCTGGGGCAACTCAGGTGACTGTTGCTTTGGAGTGAATTTGCGTTTTATGGCTCACATATTAGATATTAGATATTAGAACGAGACAGCAGTGATATGTCAGGACCAAGTCGTTTCTGGGCAGTGCTTATCTGACTTCAGTGACCTCTGCCATAACTCTGTGGTCCATAAGTTGGGAATCACTGAGATGGGATATTGGAAAGTTAAGTGCAAATGAAATCATTAACTCAATGTCAAGGGGAGCGTGCTCTTTAAAGGAATCCTGGGGTGAGTTCTCACCAAACGGAAGGAACACCCGGTTGCTCCTATTCAGGATTCTAGAATGACTCCCTAATGTAACAAATCAACTTCTCTGGGCAGCTTGTTACCCCTTCATAACGAGTCCCCACCCTATAATGAGCCCTGTTTCCTGTGGCTCTGATCAGGGCAGGTGCTGTCACTGCTATTGGCAAACAGAAGGCTTCTTTTTGCTTCTAAGTCATTGCTTCTGCTTTTTGTACCTCCGTGAAATGCCACCTCCGCCCCTTTAGTAATCTAAAACCTACCATCTTTCCTGCCCTTCTTAACACCCACTGTTCCAAGTCCTCTCAGCAACTTGGGATTTTAGTGACTTTGGATTTTGTGAACTCCTGAAGCTTTTACACCTGGTGTCAGACATTTGCTGTGGTCTCTGTTTAGGGTCTGTCACATGTCTTCTCATCTAGACTGTGACTTCTGACATCAGTGATGCTTCATGTTTTCATAGTTCCTTGAAGGGAGATGCTGGACACAAAATAGTGTGATATTTCAGTGACTTGCTGCATGATAAAAAAAATGAAAGCCTTTTTGTAAATGGAGATCTTCGTATATTAGATCTGCTTTATGTAGAAATTTAAAAAATCTTTCATTCAGTCAGTCAGTCACGCATACGCACACATGCACACACGCACATACACACGCTCATACAGGGCTGGTCACGGATGTAGGTGCATAGTCTTCTGCTTAGAACAGAGATGTGTTCCTGCAAAAAGCATGTCCACCAATGTGGACAGTCAAGCTGATGGCTCATAAAAACGGAGCCAATCTGCTTGGATCGAGACTGGGCATCCAGACCACGTGGATCACGTGTCCACTTTCCCAGGCCTGGTGTGCTGCTCAGAAAACACTTGTTGCGTGAGTCGTGGTCATATATCTATTGGATTCAGCTCTGCTTTCTCTTGCTCTGCTTTGTGTTGATTTTATGTGAACAGTGGATTGCTGACCTCTGGGTTAAGAGGAGCTATTTAATGCACACAGGCCAATGGACAACCACTGACTCTTGCGTGTTCAGAGGGTCTAATATCTTGGGAGGATTTATACCAGTTACTTAACTGCCTGAACACCAACCTTCCTATTATCTTTATGATAAGATGAGCTTGGGTCTCACGTTTATACCGAGAAGACAGCCTTATCCAAATCATCTATATTTTAGCAGGCAGTACCAAACTTCAGGCCTCAGAAACACATTTTAAATAATTCTTGCCATGCCATATATTTTAAGTATCATTAAAAATCCACCCTCTTTTAAAAATATGTGTGCAGTAGATTTTGTGAAGCCTATAACAAGTCTATGAAAAACTGATTATTTTCCCATGGTTATAGGTTCCGATTTTTATTCTGCTTGCCAAATGAAAAATCTAGTATGCGTGGGCCCTTTATCTTATTTATGCCCTCTGAATAGAATCACCATGTTCCCAAACAAAGAGAAATGGGTTACTTGGATTGAGTAGCCTAATCCCTTCCTGTGGTGGGCAAAGGAGTTTGTGCAGCTCTAAACTAGGAAGCATGGATTTCCCTTTCAAATGCCTCGTTTTCTTACTCTTTGCCTTTCAGTCAGCTCTATGTAAACTGGGTCAGAATATAACATGGGTGCTGAGGTGAGTTTCAGCTGCTGGTGGAATGTGCATGTGATGGAAATAGGTCACTTTAGGACCCAAGGAGGATGCAGAGAGAGGTTTACAGTCAAAGATAATAATCATTCTGTCCTTTAGTTAGCATTCCTGTTTTTTTTCTTTTTTTTAACTGAACAATATGCACCAATGGCCCCAACGTACCTTAGTCTCAGTTCTCTGGCCCTCATTGCTACAAGCTGGTTATGGCGTTGGCTGCTTTCCCAGCATTCATTCTCTCCCTGATCATGAACCATGGCTCAGCACCCTGGTTGAGGGATAGGGAGGGATGGGGTATCATCATGCTCCCCTGTGCCTAAGTCTCTTCTGAATTACTCCCTCTCCACCTTTCCATCTGAGAGTCCTAGATACTTGTTAAGCCCCCAGAACAGACAAGGTGGGGGAATTGGGCACCTTGTGCAGGTGACAGTGGCATAGATATAGCGCCTCACCCATAACTAAGATGGGAGTAGAAACAGCCTTCTGAGCTGGGGTGGCGGGTGCGCACACAGCTCTCACTTCACAAACAAGGATGAAATAGGCAACACACAGAGGCTCGAGAGACCGTTGTGATGAGTAACTCTGAGTACAGGGGGCCGGCGGTGCTCTGTAAGCTTGGACACTTACACTGGGGCTACATTGTGGACGATCTCAAGGACCGTGGTGGTGAGTGTGAACTGATTCGGCCTTGAGGGGCCAGGAGGGTTTTTCAGCTGGGGACTTTTGAGAGTGTGATTTGACCCGAGGCTTTTGAAATTGTCTTAAAGAGAATTGAGAAGTTGTCCTGTTTTGTGGTTTTAAACCTTTGCTTTGATGATCTCCCCGAGGGGATGTTCTGGTGGGAGTATCTGGGGAAAGAAGCCAAGAGGCTGGGACCTTGGGCTCCTTTTCCCACTGATGCAGCAGTTCTTCCTGTGTTTTACTTCTTGAGCTGCCAGGTAAGAGTCCTTTCATTGGTCCTTTCCTCCTTTCCTCCCTTCCTGTGGTTAAACACATAAGTTGGAAAATTTTGTTAACGGTTTTTAAGTGTATAGCTCAGTAGTGTTAAGTATACTCATTGTTAAATAGATCTCCAGACTTTTTCCTCTGGCAAACTGCAACTCTAGTCTCTTTAAATAAGAATTTCCCCTTTTCACCTCCCTCCAGCCCTTGGTAACCACCATCCTACATTGTTTCTATGAATTTGACTAGGCAAGTAAGATTTCTTTTCAAAAAGCAATCAAGCAGCTGAGAAGGTTTGATAGCCTCCTGATGTATCCATCATTCCTCACTGTCTGCCCCCGACCCCCAGACAGTGAGGAAACTGAAATCCCAGAGGTCCTGGGAGGCCAAGGTGGCCACACAATGCAGATGTTAATCACATGGATACTTAAGCCAGAGTGCCAGGTTCAGATTTTAGTTCTGATGCTCTGTATGTGACACTGGGTTAGTGATTTAACTCAGTGCCTCAGTTTGCTCATTGGTTAGAGGGACACGATGGTAACAGAATCTGATTTATAGCCTTGTTGTGAAGATTAAGTGAGGTAATCTATATAAAGCCCTTGGAATAGGACCTGACACTTATATACGTGTCTTCTATGATTGTTAAGTGACTTCCTAGCATGACACAGTTCCTTTTAAGGAGAGCTGTAACTTTGGGCCTACAACTAGCTTCCGTGGTGCATGTCTTTTGAGTTTCCACTTAAGACTGAATAGATAGATAGCTTTGACTGGCAAG
>NW_021697805.1:5296-9364 GCF_005190385.1 Monodon monoceros | reverse complement strand
GTGCTGTAAAGTACAGCTCTTCTTTCCTGAGGTCCTACAAGTACTTCATTGGTAGGTACTTCCCAACACAGCATTTCCAGGGTGCCACTGCTAGTCAGTCAAGGTTGTTGGGTGATAGGCATCGCATGTACTGTTAGAAACTGCTGGGACTGGTGTGGTGGCCTTAAAGCTAAGAGACACAATCCCCAGCAGCCGTGGCCCATTGTTCATTGCCCACTATCCCCACTTCTTTCCCATTAAGAGACTGCTCTTTTGTTCAGGTAGGGTGGAGAATCCTTGATCTTAGGGAACAGGGACCCCTCTTTTAACCCGAAGGGATGAAGCATGGAGGTCTGGGCCAGTTGTAATAAACCCATTCCCAAACCCAAACCCATCCTCCTTTACAACTCTAAGTGTCAATGTGACACTGGCCAACGAGTCTGGTGGTTTCTAGGAAATATTTTTTTAACTTTCCTATATAGGACTTCCATGGTGGCTCAGTAGTTAAGAATCCGCCTGCCAATGCAGGGGACACAGGTTCGAGCCCTGGTCCAGGAGGATCCCACATGCCGTGGAGCAACTAAGCCCATGCACCACAACTACTGAGCCTGTGTGCCACAACTACTGAGCCCGTGTGCCACAACTACTGAGCCCGTGTGCCACAACTACCAATCCCATGTGCCTAGAGCCCGTGCTCCGCAGCAAGAGAAGCCACCTCAATAAGTCCGCACACTGCAGTGAAGAGTAACCCCTGCTCGCCGTAACTAGAGAAAGCCCGCATGTAACAATGAAGACCCAAGGCAGCCAAAAAAAAAAAAATCCCATTAAAAAACAATTTCCCATATGAAGGCAGAATGTAATGAGTAGACTCATGCCCCTCCTTCTTCCCAAGGTGGAATTCTATTGCGATGATATAATATCTGGAGCAGTAACAGCCAATTTACAACTCTTAAGTTTAAAAAATATATGAAAATCAGAGAAACCAGGTGAAGCCTGACTGGCAGGGACTGCCTGCTCCCAGGTTTCCTGTTCCATGAGACGATTAGATGTCTTTATCACATGTGTTAATGTGGTTCTGTTACTGGAGACTGGGAGGATTCTAACTGATGCAGCA
Source organism: Monodon monoceros (assembly GCF_005190385.1). Taxonomy (NCBI): domain Eukaryota; kingdom Metazoa; phylum Chordata; class Mammalia; order Artiodactyla; family Monodontidae; genus Monodon; species Monodon monoceros. The sequence continues at coordinate 8,271 of NW_021697805.1, read as the reverse complement.
TTTTAATACTCGTCTTTGAGATTAGATGCCCACATCACAGATGGGTTTCCATTATTGTGACTATTATGTAACCAAGAGAACACATGGCTTAAATGTACTGAGTCATCTGACTTTTGATACAGGATCATTGGACTTTAGTGTTGGGGGAACAACTTTAGAGAACTTCGAATCCTGGGTTTCCTACCTTAGGTTCCGTGAAACTTGTAGGCCTGTAAGTCACTTCCACCTAGAAGGGTTCCATGCCCAATTAAGTTTGGGAATCCCTCCTATGACATCCCCCTCTCAGAGGAACAGGTTGTGTGTCCATAGTTCCATTCCACCTGTCACAGCTTTTGTTCAGGACCCCTTTGCTTGCTTGTTTGGACCTCTGCAGTAGCCTTATTTCTGGTAACCCCACATCCCCTTATTCCCCACTGTCTTTGATTCATCTTACATGTTACCTCCATTCACTCAAGGCTGAGCACATGCTGGATGCTGGCACTGTTCTAGTTGCTGGGGATACAACAGTATCCTGCCTTCATGGAGCTTATATTCTAGTCAAGGGAGCGATGTAGTAGCAAACAAAAAAATACAGAGAGAAATATGCAGTATAGTAGAGAATAAAAGCTTTGGATAAAAACCAATCAAGGAAAGGAGAAGATGTACAACTTTGAATAGAGTTTCAGGGCAGGCATTTCTGTGAATGTAACATTGAGGTGGAGGCCCAAGGAAAAGCTCTCCAGGGAGAGGGAACAGCATGTATAAAGGTTCTGAAGTGGGAGAAGATTTGTGAAAGAATGAGAAGGAGAGAATCATGGAGTGGAGGGAGGAGAAGAAGTAGTGGGACCTGTGGTCAGCTGAGGAGTGGAGAACAGTCAGGTGATGCCTGCTGGACCCCTGCAGGGACATGGCTGTGCTGACGGAGGTGGGATGTGTCATGGAGGTTCTAAGCAGGGGAGTGATGTTAACTGACATATATTTTAGAATGATGTGTCTGCTTGCTGCGGTGAGAGTCGATTATGAAGGTGGTGCCAGAAGGGGGGAAGTAGAGGAGACCCAGTCGTAGGTCACTGCAGTAATGCAGGCAAGAGATGATGGCTTGGACCCCGGGTGGTTGCAGGGGGAGAAGTGAAAATAGACTGGATTCCAGATGTATTTTTTTTAATATTTATTTATTTTTTGGCTGCATCAGGTCTTAGTTGTGGCATGAGGGATCTTTTGTTGTGGCATGTGGGCTCTTGGTTGCAGTGCATGGGATTCTCTTTAGTTGTGGCCCACAGTCTCATTAGTTGTGGTATGCGGACTCAGCTGCCCCACAGCATGTAGGATCTTAATTCCTTGACCAGGGATCAAACCGACGTCCTCTGCATTGCAAGACGGATTCTTAACCACTGGACCACCAGGGAAGTCGCTCCAGATGTATTTTGAAATTAGTGACAGGATATCATGACAAATTGGACATACTTATGTGAAAATGTAGGATCAAGGGTGATTGTAAGCATTTTTTTTTCTTTTTTTTTTGCGGCACACGGGTCTCTCACTGCTGTGGCCTCTCCCACTGTGGAGCACAGGCTCCAGACGTGCAGGCCCAGCGGCCATGGCTCATGGGCCCAGCCGCTCCGTGGCACGTGGGATCCTCCCGGACCGGGGCACAAACCCGCGCCCCCTGCATCGGCAGGCGGACCCTCAAAGACTGTGCCACCAGGGAAGCCCTGTAAGCTTTTTTTCAACTATGCAACTAGAAGGATGGACTTGCCTTTTATATGATGGGGAAGACTCTGGGAAGAGCAGGTTGATGGAGGCAGACAGGAGCTCAGTCTTGGACAAGCTTGAGATGCTTGTTAGATATGTAAGTGGAGATGTTTAGTAGTCACTTATGTATAACCACTTGTGATGCACATCTGGAGTTCTTGGTCGACCTACAGGCTGAAGAGGCATTCAGCAAATCCATTGTACAAAGTGCAGTGAGACTAGCTGAGAACATCTAGGAGTTAAGGGTAGGTGGAGAAGAGAAGAGGTACAAAGACTGAGCCCTGGAATGCTCCAGAGTTTACAGATCGGGGGTCAGTAAGAGCCTGAGAAGGAGCAGCTAGAGGGAAGAGGAAGAATAAGACATGGAGGAAGCTGAAGACATTTCGAGGAGGATGGAGTGATCAGCTGGGTCACATGCCACTGAGGACTGAGAAGTGACCTGGGATTTAGCAAGGAGAGGTCACTTATGGGATTCACAGGGAAGTCTTGGTGGAATGGTGAGAGCAAAAGTCAGAGTGGAGCAAGAGGAGAGGGACAGTGAGTCTAGACAAGTCCTGGAAGGAGTTTTTCTGTAAAAGGGAAGACAAATGTGGAGGTAGCTGAAGGGGAAAGTGGGTCCAAGAGAATATTTTGTCACAGCAAAAAGTATACTGAGCAAAATTAAATGGGCAAGGAAGATTTTATTCAAGCTATTGCAATAGGGAAGAGAGGCCAGATCTCAGTCTGAGCCCAACTCAGCTGAAGCAGAGAATGGTAGTGTTCTAAGGGCTGTAGTGACAGGGAGCTCTAGGCCATCCATGTTTGCTAATTGGTTTTACCCCAAGGAAAAGTAAATTTCTCATATCTCAGTGATAGGAGGGAGTTTTACAACTTGGAGCAAGGTGCCCACTGAGGTTAGGCTCCTACCCTTTCCCTTTTCATAGAAAAGGGATGATGAAGGTGCTGTCCCCTTGAATTGTATTTCAAGAGATGTTTCCCAGGATGTGGAAAAAACAGTCCTGGGCTGAAAAGAGGCTTTTAAAAAGATGTATGTACTTTTTAAAGGGGGCAGGGAGAATTTACACGTTTTCTAAAGAAAATGCTTTAAGAAAAGGGAAGTCAGGGAGAATCCTATCTCAAGTTTAGTCAGCTTGATGGGATTAAGGCCATCTTGGCCAGTTTCTGAAACAGATATATAATCTTCCTATTAAATTTCTGACATCTTCAGGATAATCAAGACTCTTTCCTAGTCTGCTACAGCCTCA
>NW_021697805.1:1528-5286 GCF_005190385.1 Monodon monoceros | reverse complement strand
AAGCCTCTTTCCTTCCTCTTCCCCTCCTGTCCCACGTGTGGGTAAGCAGGTCAGAAAGCCTGGGTGCTCCTTCCTTTGGTGAGGGGGAGGGATTCAAACCACACACCCCTTTCCTTGTGCAAACGCTCTCCCCATCCCCACCTCCTAACCACAGTAAGAACCCAGGCCAGTCTCCTTTTTTTCTGTCTTGACCTCCGAACCCAGTTTTGGGTGGGAGTCCATCCTGTGTCTGCAGAGTGGCCACATCAAGGTCTTTGCGTGGAAGGCTCGCTTGAGGCAGAGATGATGGTATCCCAGAGGCAAGATTCTTTTCCATGAAGATCAGAATAAATAACTAGAAATCTTCCAAACCCATGGCTTGGCACATACCTGGTTAGGGATTAAGCCCTGGGAGGGGATTGCCAGAGGTAAAAGCCATAGGTCTTGCAGAAATGATAAGCAAACATTATGCTTGCAAGGGGAGGGACGTCTCAAAGATTGGCCAGTCCACATACCTTGAATATCTTTAACTTGACCATTAAGAACTTAAGCGTAAGATTCATCATGTTAATTAGCCTCTGTCTTCTTACTCTCACTGCTAATTGGCAAAGCCTTGGTGTTGACAGAGATTTGGATAATAGAACTGTGTAGTTGTCTCTTGTAGGTTCCCTTGTTTTGTATAATGTTTCTCTTTTTTTGTATAATGGCTACAGATTGTCCCTAGAGTTGAAGCTTAACCAACATAGACGTGATTTCATATGTCTGTGCTGAAGCATTTGAAAATTACAGATGTTGGGCTTCCCTGGTGGCGCAGTGGTTGAGAGGTCCACCTGCCAATGCAGGGGACACGGGCTCGTGCCCCGGTCCAGGAGGATCCCACATGCCGCAGAGCGGCTGGGCCCGTGAGCCATGGCCACTGAGCCTGCAGTCCGGAGCCTGTGCTCCACAACGGGAGAGGCCACAACAGTGAGAGGCCGGCGTACCGCAAAAAAAAAAAAAAATTACAGATCTTCTAACACCTGACCTTTGTAGAGATCCTGGGTCCAGTTAAGCCTGATGCTAGATCTTTCTGTGAACTTGACAATTACATGAGCCAATCAATTCCTTCATGTTTCAGCTTAAGGTGGTATGAATTGGGTTCCTGTCAGTTACTCCTAAAATACTTCTGAACAAAATAGAGTGCTCGGAATTCACAGTGGAGGGTGGACAGGCCTATATTTGTCCCTCCTACCCTGTTTCTCAATTTTCTCCAACTAAAGAATTTCTGATATTTTCATAGCTGAATTTTTAAGGAAAACAGTAAAACCTTCAGTGTTCTTACCCAGACCCAGTTCTTAGTGGCAGAAAATGCAAAACCCCTCGGCTGCAATGTTAAGTAGTTTTCTAAATTTCAAAGCTGTTTTAGTGAGATCATGTTCTAGCTTTATTCCCCTCCAGCCAAGCTTCATGGGTGGGCTCTTTGTTCAACAGTTTCCTTAGAAGGTTGAAGCACTGGGAGGAAAATGGAAAGCGCTCCTCAGCCTCAGAGCACATGTTAACAGCACAGGAGGTACTAGCGTCGTCAGAAATAAAAATCATTACAAAAGAAGGATACATGTGTGCTTTTCATGCAAGTCAGCATTGCCAGAGGACGCCAATATTTCAAAAACCAACTGAGGTTAAAAAATGACAGAGTGCTCTCCAGATAAACCCCTGCCTCTGCTCCAGGGTGAAAACAGGGTGTTTTCCATGGGGGTCTCTACCTTTTTGGCTCTTGGAGTCATTCAGTGTTGATAACAGGAAGAAGATCCCCAGTGGTTCAGGCAGCACTTCTGATGCCTAAATGCAAGGCACTGTGTTCTGCACTGATGAGGTGATGGAGTGAGAGACAGACATGCCTTCATGACCTTGCCCTCCACTGGGAAGTGGGCAATGAGCAAGGGAAGAGACACGTGGATAGAATGGTTTTTAAAATTGAGTGCAGTAGTAGTGCTACAGAGAAAACAAAGTGTGCTGGACCTGCTGGGAGTGACAGGGCTGTCAGCTTTCCAGGAGTGGGGAGGGAGGACTCAGCTTCCTCTAGAGGTGAGCCAGCGGAGCCTTCACATGAGAAGGGCTAATGATCCATTTGTCTGCACACCTGAATTGTTTCTAGTGACAAGCAGCCTAAGTGACTGAGATCTTACCGTGAGCTGATTAGACAAGAGAATTGGTAGGCAGACTTAGTCATTTAACAACTGGTCGGCAGAGGTAGTCATTCAATCCTTGTATTGTGTACTAAGCACTGGCAATATGACATAGAGGCTGGGTTTGAAGGTCATTTAGGGCCTGGCTACTGGGAGTGTGGTCCACTGACGGACAGCATCGGCATCCCAGGGAGCATGTTAGAAATGCAGACTCTCAGGCCCCACCCCAGAACTGCTGAATCAGTCTGCTTTTTAAGCAAGATCCCTAAGACTCAGGGTTTGGAGGATCCTTAACGTTGGAGAAGCACTGGCTTAGGCAACAGAGTTAGGAATGAGTAGAGCTGGAACCTGCCCGCAACTAGATCTTGAGTTTGTTGATGGAGACGACAGACATGCAAATACATGACTTCCTAGTGTGAAAGCTACAAGCAAGTAACAAGGGGCTGGGAGTGCGGAAGAGGGTGTGAGTTCCGCTCACCTGGCCCGGGTGGGGTGGGGAGGGGAGGAAGGTCAGGGAAGGCTCCCCAGAATGATGACACCACAGCTTGATGGGGAAGAACTGGTCAGATGAACACAACTTGTAAATGCGGGAAGGCCACACAGATGGTCATTGGAGGCACTGCTGGGTTTGTGGGAAGATGGAGTGAGGGAGGGTAAAGCAGAGCTCAGGAGGCCAGTGTTCCAGATGAGGCAAGAAGGACCTGAATCCTGGTGGTTGGGTTCAGCCCAGCTTGGGAGGCCTTGGGAGGAAGCACCACTTGAAAGTCTAGGAGAAGACAGCACGGAGCAGGCAGGCCTGGAAGGCTAGGAAAGAGCACGGTGTGCCCTCTTGCTGCTTGAGCTGACTGGACTCAATCTCACCAGAAAACCTGGGCGGTTCCCCAGTTCCAGATTTCCCCTTACTGGCCGGCTCCCTCCCTCTGCACAGATCTGCTGCCTTTGCATGTGGAGGTCAGGAGTGCGCTGACCCAGCTAAGAGCAAGTTGGCCTGATATGGGGGTTGGTGGAGACAGTACGGGGGAGGGAAGCCTGCTTCAATGATTGGCAGATCATCACTCCTCCTTTCCTCTCTGGGTTTCTTGCTCAGATACACATGTAGATTTCCTCAAAGTGTTGGAGAGCTTTCGAGGGAAGGAGAAGAAACAGTGCCATTGACTGTGTGCAATTTAGTGATTCTGTATTTAGCAGACGGGGAGAACAGATCTGAGCTGGAATGCCTGTTGCCAGGGGCCAAGTCTAAATGTCTCTATGACTTCATTTTACAGCAGTGGTTTCCCAAACTCTTTTTAAGACAGAAAACTTAAAGACCTGTTTAACATACTGAGCTGCTGTGTTAAGCGGTGCCCCCGAAGTTTTTAGGGGTTGGCGAGGGTGATGATAATGAGACTCCCCCGCAGAGGGCCTCCTGCTTACCCAGAAGGACTGTAGAACCACAGGGTTCTTGAGACACCAGGTGGAAATCAACGTTTTGGTATAAAAAGAAGATAGGCCAACTCAACTCCTATATAGAGTTGCATGTATGCATACAAGCATATATACATATCCCTACAAATCGATCAATGTTATCCTCACACCCTAAGTAAAACAAAAAGAAACCCAGACAAAACAATAGAC
>NW_021697805.1:731-1518 GCF_005190385.1 Monodon monoceros | reverse complement strand
GTCTGTTTGCTTCTTCCCAAGCCCAAGCCCCAGCCTCCCCTCAAAGACCGAGAATTCGTTAAAAAAACAAATCTGGGAAGTCCCCCAAGGAGGCCTACCGGAGGAACAAGGAAAACATCCATTGTAAACAGCAGGTTTGTCTTCTGACGGGTTTTGTTTGCAAATGATAACAATTCCAGGTAATTTTTCATTTCAATCGGAGGAGCAGGTGTTAAAAAGAGAGGCGGGGCGAGGGAGAACTAGGGCCAGCAGATCTCCAAGTGCCGCGGGCACTCCCGGGTCTATAAGGGAACAGGGGCGCGGAGGGCTGGGCAGTGCCTCTCACTCCATCAGGCGAGATCGAATTGTGGCTGCTCGGCCTGTTGACAGATGCAGTTTCTACAGAACAGCAGCCCAGAGAGAGGGCTGCGTGATTAATGCCTCCAGCTTCCATGTGCCCCGTTATCTGCGCATGTGCATAACTTAGTGGTTCAGGACAGGGGACAGAGGATGCTTAATTGAACGTATAGCAGGCCCTTGATAGCTGAAGAACCGTCCTACAGCGATTCAGCGAGATGGCTATGATTTCGGCATGTCGTTAAAATTCTTACTTAGGATAAATTTTTTTTTAAGGAAAAAGAAAACAATGCCTGAAAGCAAGCAGGGATTCCCCCCACCCCTGCCCCCATTCACCGCTTCCTCCCTGAGGCAAACGGAAGTGTTGTTTCTGACAGCAGTTAGATGTCTGAAGACAGCTGGGAGGGCGGGTTCACACTCACCTCCTTCCTTCATCTCTCCTCTCCTCCCC
>NW_021697805.1:0-721 GCF_005190385.1 Monodon monoceros | reverse complement strand
TCGATAATTACCTTAAATGTAAATGGACTAAATGCTCCCACCAAAAGACACAGATTGGCTGAATGGATACAAAAAAAAGACCCTTATATATGCTGTCTACAAGAGATCCACTTCAGACCTAGAGACACATACAGACTGAAAGTAAGGGGATGGAAAAAGATATTCCATGCAAATGGAAACCAAAAGAAAGCTGGAGTAGCAATTCTCAGACAAAATAGACTTTAAAATAAGGACTATTAAAAGAGACAAAGAAGGACACTACATAATGATCAAGGGATCGATCCAAGAAGAAGATATAACAATTGTAAATATTTATGCACCCAACATAGGAGCACATCAATACATAAGGCAAATACTAACAGCCATAAAAGGGGAGATCGACAGTAACACATTCATAGTAGGGGACTTTAACACCCCACTTTCACCCATGGACAGATCATCCAAAATGAAAATAAATAAGGAAACACAAGCTTTAAATGATACATTAAACAAGATGGACTTAATTGATATTTATAGGACACTCCATCCAAAAACAACAGAATACACATTTTTCTCAAGTGCTCATGGAACATTCTCCAGGATAGATCATATCTTGGGTCACAAATCAAGCCTTGGTAAATTTAAGAAAATTGAAATTGTATCAAGTATCTTTTCTGACCACAACGCCATGAGAGTAGATATCAATTACAGGAAAAGATCTGTAAAAAATACAAACACATGG
>NW_021697804.1:0-9615 GCF_005190385.1 Monodon monoceros | reverse complement strand
AAAGAAGATATACAGATTGCCAACAAACACATGAAAGAATGATCGACGTCATTAATCATTAGAGAAATGCAAATCAAAACTACAATGAGATATCATCTCACACCGGTCAGAATGGCCATCATCAAAAAGTCTACAAACAGTAAATGCTGGAGAGGGTGTGGAGAAAAGGGAACCCTTTTGCACTGTTGGTGGGAATGTAAATTGATACAGCCACTATGGAGAACAGTATGGAGGTTCCTCAAAAAACTAAAAATAGAGCTACTATACGACCCAGCAATCCCACTACTGGGCATATACCCTGAGAAAACCATAATTCAAAAACAGTCATGTATCACAATGTTCATTGCAGCTCTATTTACAATAGCAAGGACATGGAAGCAACCAACCTAAGTGTCCATCAACAGATGAATGGATAAAGAAGATGTAGCACATATATACAATGGAATATTACTCAGCCATAAAAGGAAACGAAATTGAGTTATTTGTAGTGAGGTGGATGGACCTAGAGTCTGTCATACAGACTGAAGTAAGTCAGAAAGAGCAAAACAAATACCGCATGCTAACATATATATGTGGAATCTAAAAAACAAACAAAAAAATTGGTTATGAAGAACTTAGGGGTAGGACAGCAATAAAGATGCAGACCTACTAGAGAATGCACTTGAGGATACGGGGAGGGGGAAGGGTAAGCTGGGACAAAGTGAGAGAGAGGCATGGACATATATACACTACCAAATGTAAAATAGATAGCTAGTGGGAAGCAACCGCATAGCACAGGGAGATCAGCTCGGTGCTTTGTGACCACCTAGAGGGGTGGGATAGGGAGGGTGGGAGGGAGGGAGGGAGACGCAAGAGAGAAGAGATATGGGGATATATGTATATGTATAACTCATTCACTTTGTTATAAAGCAGAAACTAACACACCATTGTAAAATAATTATACTCCAATAAAGATGTTAAAAAGAAAATTTCTGTTGCTCATAAGCCACCCAGTCTATGGTAATCTGTTGTAGCAGCCCGAACTGACTAAGACAATCCCAGATTCTTAATTTCCCAGCACAGAGAAGATCTGGGCTGGCAGGATGCTTAGAGCACATTTGGTCCAAGACCTACATATTCCAAGTTAAGGAAACCACAAAGGCCTGGGTTCCAAGTCTTACTCCAGTATGTACTAGCTATATGACCTTGGCCAGACCCTGGAGCCCTGAGTTTTCTCATGTATAAAATCAAGATTGTCATCTTCACTGATATTCGTGAGGATCAAGTGAGTCGATGCTTGCCAAAGTGCTTTGTAAACTGCAAAGTACCATATAAATGTGAGTTACTGTTATTATTTGTCAATGAAGGAAACTGAGTCCCAGGGGGATTAAGTGACTCATCCAAAGTCACATTGTAAGTAAATATAGATGAGAGCTTGAGCCTAAATCTCCAGTGTTCTTTCCACAGGAGAGACAGTGTGGGGTAGTGGTTAGAGTACAGACTTTGGAGCAGGCTGCCTTGTCTGCCATTTGCCAGCTATGGGACTTAGGGTAAGTCAGTTATCGTCCCTGTGCCTCAACTTCTGCAAAGTGAAGATAATAATAGTACCTACCTCAGAGAGCTGTTGTGAGTTAATATATGTGAAGCGTTTAGAACAATGTTTGCAAGCGGTGTTTAATAAATGCCAGCTATTGCTATTACTCAGGAAATATAAGCTAAGCCCTGGTAACCTCAAAGCATGTGGGGCTCTCCCCTTGTGGATCCTCTCAAATACCAAGAAAGGAGAGTCACGTGCAGCAATAAGAATTCTGGTTAGGTTGAGTTAGAGCTTCAAGTGTGGTAGAGACAAAGGGTTCTGCCTTGGAGTCAGGAGACCTGAGTTGTGGCCCCAGCTCTACCACCTAAGACAATCTCTCCAAGGTCCAAGTGCCTTCTCTATAAAATGAAGCTGACAATCCTTTCCAACTTGTTCATACTATAGGCCTTTTTTTTTTTTTTTTTTTTTTTTTGCGGTACGCAGGCCTCTCACTGTTGCAGCCTCTCCCGTTGTGGAGCACAGGCTCCGGACGCGCAGGCTCAGAGGTCATGGCTCACGGGCCCAGCCGCTCCGCGGCATGTGGGATCTTCCCGAACCGGGGCACGAACCCGTGTCCCCTGCATCGGCAGGCAGACTCTCAACCACTGCACCACCAGGGAAGCCCCATACTATAGGCCTTTGAGTACCCCCAAGTGGAACACCTCATAAAGTTTAAAGTTACCTTTACAACTCCAGGTTGGGAGCTGTTTGAAGGAAGGGATTCACTTTATACCACTTGTGTTCAGAGCCTAGCATACCATAGTAGCTCAATTTTTGAGTGAATTTTTGTTTAGAGGTTAGAATGTGTCATCAGTTGTTAGAATTATTTCTGGAGAGCTGTCAACTGCACCTCTTTGCCTTTTTTAGAATTTAGGAAGCAGCAGGAGCCTTACTGCACAAATCCACATCTGCCTTATGACCTGGACAGATCATAGGAGACCTTAAAAGACTAAAGGCTAAAGCAGATGGGAAGAGAGGAGCCTAAGATCAAAGACCAACCCAGAGTTCCTGATGCTGACAGTGACCATGACTCATTGAATCAAGATTTGAGGGGATGGGGAAGGAAACCCCAAGGAATAGTTCAAAATATCCTGCTTCCTCACTGACATATATACACTACCAAATATGAAATAGACAGCTAGTGGGAAGCAGCCGCATAGCACAGGGAGATCAGCTGGGTGCTTTGTGACCACCTAGAGGGGTGGGATAGGGAGGGTGGGAGGGAGGCTCAAGAGGGAGGGGATATGGGGATATATGTGTACATATAGCTGATTCACTTTGTTATACAGCAGAAACTAACGCACCATTGTAAAGCAATTATACACCAATAAAGATGTTAAAAATATATATCCTGCTTCCTAAATCCTAAAGTGAGCACCACCAATCTGACATTAGGCTCATCCTTCCTGGAGGCAGAAACACGGACAAATTGACTTTGACCACATTTTGCTTCCTTCGTCATGAAATTCAACCTTAGCCACAGATCCATCTGCCCTGACCTTCCCCATTCCCGACCTCTTTGTCCATTCACCATAATTAAACAGCCACAGAAACTCCAGAAAGGTCCAGTTATTGCTACAAACAGAAGATCAGGAGTTATTCTCTGTTACCTGTACATAAATGCTCCTACTTAATGTGTAAAAACACCTGTTCTATGATTGAATGGGCTCTAGGTTTATGGTTGTAGCTGTTGCATTGCTCTAGCCTGTACTTTTATGGCCCTAATTCCATACTAAACCTTAGTTTTAATTTTCTCCTCTTACCCTGAAGCCAGAGTTTCCTGAATGTGGGAGAAGGGAGAGGGTTCCTGCCCAATCACTCTAGGCCACCTGTCACAGGAAAAATTCTTGCTAGAGCCAAACCAACCCACCTGCTCCTCCATCAAAGAAGAAGGTCACCTACCCTGTAGGGAGGAGGCCTGAGCAGCCCAGATGCCCTCTGTGTTGGAGGTCTGAGCTTTGAAAGTAGCAAGTTCATCCTCTAAGTGTGCGAGGGTAGTGCCAGCTGTTCACGGCCCCAGGAGATGCCCAGGCTAAGGCAAAGGGAGGGCAGGGGTCAGATAAACAGGTCAAGAAAAGAAGGCCTGCCAGTTGGAGGACCTGACCCTAGGCATAGGTACAGCATCATTGAACAAAGAGCAATGGGAGGAGGGCAGGTAAGAAGCTCTGTCTCTATCCCTGGTGCTGACTCATGCTTGTAACACTTGGTCCTGATTGTTTCTCCCTAACCCCAGGATTCTGGTGACTCCTGTCCAATCTTCCGTTGCTTTTATTTCCTCTCTTGATGACATTTTAGCAATTTTTACACTGCTGTAGAGTAAACAGAATTGTAACTTGTGTATCACAATTGACGCAATCTGTTTCAAGTAATGTTGACAATTCTATCACATTTCCAAGAAAGTGTTTTCCCTTGGGCACATTGAGGACTCCTCCCCCTAACATAGCATTGCCTCTCACACAGTCCTTACCCACGATGCAGAGGTGAGAAGTGGAGAGAGAATGGCATCAGCAGGAGCTATTGGGTGAGTAAAGTTGGTCCCAGCAGGACGCCTCTCCACCTGAAGATTTAGTATTCTAGGGAGCCACCAAACAGCCCTTGTAGAGCAGAGTGTGTTGTTTGAACATTTCAAATTTTGCAAAGCCACTTAGTGTGACAAAAAAACTCTCCCAAGAGGCATATTTGAGATCTGGAGGGCAAGGATAAAGAGGGAGAAGCCCCACCTCAGCTCCACTCTCCAGACAAGGGAGAAGGATGGACTCACTGTATGAGGAAATCTGGTATTTTACCTGCTACAACCTAGACAGGGCTACAATGGGAAAAAATGGGTGATTTGAAAGAACTCCCTAAGGGATTCTTTTAGGTCCCTTCTGCTCTTACCCATGGACTTGTCATTCATTTTGGAGTGGAAGAAGTATGGGTTCTAAACTGGAAACTATAATCTACCACTTGCTAGCTGGTGAGTTTGCGCCAGGTATTTAATCTCTCTCGACTTCTGCTTCCACATCTGTAAAATGCATGATAACAACATCCCTCTTCACAGGATTCTCATGAGGACTCAATGAAATAATAGACGTAAAACACCCAAAGCATGATGAAGCCTCAATGAATGGGGAGAGGGGTTCTCTTCTGTCCTCTCTTCTGTGCCTCATTCTTCTCAGATATACAATGAGACTTTGAACACATCCTCAGAAACCCAAAAAGGCAAAGGCCCTTTGAACTTCAGATTTCTGAAGCTCAAATTCTAACCATGCTCTAAAGCCAGGACTAGAGAGAAAAGTGGGCTTTCTGAGGCCAATTCTCATGTTCTTAAGATTTTGGGGGGAAATTGTAAGGCCATGGATACTAGTCATTGATAAAAGAATCATTGGCACACCATGGAATAGAGCACCCACACTCATCCAATGGGGGGAAGAAAGAGCCATTTAAGTAAATAATCTGTTCCTTTTCTTCTCCATGTCCCCATAGCTCCTCTCCACGACCCCTACCTCCATACACATGTGAATATTTAGGAAAATGGGTGTGGCGCTTTCAGTCCTTTCAGGAACCAGACACCTTCCGAACCAATGCAACCAGGTGGTGGACATCACTATAAAGTGAGAGGATTGGAGTAAATGTCCTCTAAGCTCCTTCAACCCTGATCTGGTTGTAAGTATACACTGGCTTACACAAGCTTGTAGGCAAGGCTTGAACCTTGTACTTTGACTACGTCACCCTTAGATCTGATTATTGTGCTTTCCATATGTGTGCACAAAACTCAACGACTGATAAGTGGAAAAAATTACAACTAATTGGGCCAGATAGGCAATTCTCACTGGCCCCAAGGTCTTCAGAACCATGGACAGATCCTGCCCCCAAGAGGAAGTTGGTCGAGAAGACTCACAAGGGGGAAAAAAACAAAAACCAAAACAAGAATGTCAGGGGCTAGAAGAGACCAGAGAGATTTTCTAAATTTAATTAATCATTTTAGAGATGGGAAAACTGAGGCCCAGAGAGGAGGAAGGACTCTTCTGAAGTTATACAGTGACCAAGTATGTTCTTATGACTCCCAGACCTTTTTCTCGTAACTCAACAAAGAATACAAAGTCCAACAACTTCAACTTGGTAAAGGGAGACGATGTTTCTATGTTTGTTCCCAATTTGAGCTTTTCTGCTCCAAATGACAAGGAAAAGGACAAGAGAGTCCTTCTCTCGAGGTTTCTTTGTGATAGTCTCTGTCAAACAAATTTAGAAAGTAAGAGTTTCAGTCCTGATCATGAAATTGTACACACACACACACACACACACACACACACACAAATCAATATTATTGGGTTCCCTGAGGGTGACTCATCTCCCTTCAAGAGAAAGGTCACCTGAGGGCAGAGACCTTCCTCTTCCCCCCTGCCAGCATCAAGTTGAATACTCTTCTTCAGTCATCTTTCTGCATTTGAACTTTATATTTTCCCCTTTCAGCCCCCTTAACTTCTTCAGACCAGCCCCTGCTAAGACAAGCATACTATCTTCCTCACCAGCCCAAGAATTCCCTATGGGATGCAGCCACGGTGTCTCTTTGGGGTGAGTACTCCTTCCCATTGGGAGCTATGCCTCCCTCATTGGGCTCATATTCCCACAGGACAGGGACTGGTCTACCCCAGTAGGCAGAGCCTGGTCTTTCCCTCCTGTTCCTCAATACTTAGGATGATAGTATAAGCCCAGAGGAATGGGGGTAATTATAAGAAAACTATACTCGGGCCAGGAGTCCTTTCAGGAACCAGACACCTTCCTAAAAGTGTGAAGAAAGTGCAACAGCCAGGAGTCTGAAATCTCTCTCACTACATTTTTACAGGTTCACATCCTACCTCCCATTCTCCTCATCCCAGCCAGAAACATCTTCATTAATCAGTGCATCCAATAGCAGGAAAGCATCTGGGAACTTTGGTGATAAGCTGCTAATTGGGGTCTGTGGCTTGGAGGGAGGGGTCAAAGAAGGAGGAGTTATTGTGCTACAGAGGAATTGTTCAGGTTTCCTTACACACTGGAGCCCTGAGACTGGGCTGTCTCTTTGCCCCCTTCCTGGCGTCAGTCACATGTCTGCCAAACTAGAATCAATAGTCAGAGGACTCGGTGTCTGAAGGTGGTAATGATGAGGTCCTGAGAGGCAAGAAGACTCCACTCTACTTCACTAATGACAAAGGTCAACCCAGGTGCCTGGATATCCCTCCAAGCTATTCATTGTTCTCAACTTTGGGTTGGGGAGGGAGCCCCAAAACTCTCACCTCTTCAGTGCAGAAAGACAACACTAAAAGGGACTTTGGACATCATCTAATCAAATCTTCTCATTTTACAGATGGGTAAATAAAGGCCCAGAGAGATTCAAATGGCAATTTAGCATCAACATTCATCTCCAAAAATCAGAACTTCCAACTCCTGAGCCACAGAGAGGCATCATGGTAAAGTAGAAAAGTCTCTGGATTCAGACAGGACTGGTGTCTAAATCCTGACTCTGCCACCTGACATGCTGTGTTCTTGGGCAAATCACTTAACCTCTCTGAGCTTGTTTCTTGGTGATGATGGGAACTGAGGGGATTTAATGAGATGGCATGTGCGGAAGAGCTTAATACATAACAGACAATCAAAGAAGGGAATTCTCTTTCCCCAGTCTGCATTTCCTGCACAGCTCCTTCTCAACCCCATCAGCAAATCTGTTCTCTCCACCGGCCTATAGGGCCTCTGCCCTTACCTTTCCTGCCACCATCTAAGTGCCCCCAACTCCCTCCCCCCAGAGTAAGTTGGGGAAGGAGAGTTCTTGAGTCGCTTCTGAGCTCTCTCCCTCCCTGCTTCACTCTTTTTTGTCTTTCCACCCATCTCTGAGGGGTAGCAGAGGTTCTAATACAACCAAGTGGAGGCAGGGAGCAGAACAAGGTGGGAAGAAATCGGCAAGGTCGGCAAGCTGGCCTCTTTGTTCCTGGAAAATGAGTGCAATTTCCATTCCTTTCCATGGGAAGCTGGGTTCAGTGAGACAGCAGCAGCTAAGGTGTTGCCGTGGTGAGTAATGGCCCCAGCAATGGCTCTGCCCTCCGCTTGTACCTCATGCCCCAAAGGTGAACTGGGGGCCAATGAACCAGGGGGAGCGACAGCTTCAACTCAGCCCCAGCACGCACACCAGCCCCTCAGCCCTCTGCAGTATTTCTTTCCTCCCGGGAGTCCCCCAAATCTGGTCTCAGGAGAAGCAGCCAGAGCTCATTTGATCCAGTGCACCAGTGGGAGACGGAGGCCCAGAGAGGGGCAGGGTCTCACCTGAAGGCAAACAGCTGCTCAGAATGCTTAGGCCTCTGAGCCATAGGCCCTCCCTCCTGCAGAGGCTGTGAGACTTTCTGACACTCCCCGGGGCCCAGCCGCTAGCCCATGCGCTTATCTACAAAGGAAAGAATGAAAACCCAGACAGACCTAAATTGAATGTTAGCTTACTAGCTATGTGACCTTGGGAAAATGACCTAACCTCAATTGTCCCATCTGTAAAAGGTGACAGTGATGGTATCTCTGCGGCCGTTAAAGGATTGATGGGTCAGCATACTTAAAGTGTTGCCTTCTCAAACTCTTCCAAAATATAGCAGAGGGAGGAACACTCCCAAATTCATTCTACGAGACCGCCATCACCCTGATACCAAAACAAAAGATGTCACAAAGGAAGAAAACTACAGGCCAATATCACTGATGAACATACATGCAAAACTCCTCAACAAAATACTAGCAAGCAGAATCCAACAGCACATTAAAAGGATCATACACCATGATCAAGTGGGGTTTATTCCAGGAATGCAAGGATTCTTTAATATACGCAAATCAATCAACGTGATACACCATATTAACAAACTGAAGGAGAAAAACCATATGATCATCTCAATAGATGCAGAGAAAGCTTTCAACAAAATTCAACACCCATTTATGATAAAAACCCTGCAGAAAGTAGGCATAGAGGGAACTTTCCTCAACATAATAAAGGCCATATATGACAAACCCACAGCCAACATCGCCCTCAATGGTGAAAAACTGAAACCATTTCCACTAAGATCAGGAACAAGACAAGGTTGCCCACTCTCACCACTCTTATTCAACATAGTTTTGGAAGTTCTAGCCACAGCAATCAGAGAAGAAGCAGAAATAAAAGGAATCCAAATCAGAAAAGAAGAAGTAAAACTGTCACTGTTTGCAGATGACATGATACTATACATAGAGAATCCTAAAGATGCTACCAGAAAACTACTAGAGCTAATCAATGAATTTGGTAAAGTAGCAGGATACAAAATTAATGCACAGAAATCTCTGGCATTCTTATACACTAATGATGAAAAATCTGAAAGTGAAATTAAGAAAACACTCCCATTTACCATTGCAACAAGAAGAATAAAATATCGAGGAATAAACCTACCTAAGGAGACAAAAGACAAAAGACCTGTATGCAGAAAATTATAAGACACTGATGAAAGAAATTAAAGATGATACCAATAGATGGAGAGATATACCATGTTCTTGGATTGGAAGAATCAACATTGTGAAAATGACTATACTACCCAAAGCAATCTACAGATTCAATGCAATCCCTATCAAACTACCACTGACATTTTTCACAGAACTAGAACAAAAAATTTCACAATTTGTATGGAAACACAAAAGACCCTGAACAGCCTAAGCCATCTTGAGAACGAAAAATGGAGCTGGAGGAATCAGGCTCCCTGACTTCAGACTATACTACAACGCTACAGTAATCAAGACAGTATGGTACTGGCACAAAAACAGAAATATAGATCCATGGAACAGGATAGAAAGCCCAGAGATAAACCCACACACATATGGTCACCTTATCTTTGATAAAGGAGGCAAGAATATATAGTGGAGAAAGACAGCCTCTTCAATAAGTGGTGCTGGGAAAACTGGACAGGTACATGTAAAAGTATGAAATTAGAACACTCCCTAACACCACACACAAAAATAAACTCAAAATGGATTAAAGACCTAAATGTAAGGCCAGACACCATCAAACTCGTAGAGGAAAACATAGGCAGGACACTCTATGACATAAA
>NW_021697803.1:0-1769 GCF_005190385.1 Monodon monoceros | reverse complement strand
GGAATGGATAGGGCTCATCAGGATTGTATGAAAATAAAGGAAACAGTACCAAGAGGGAAGGATAGAGTGAAAAGAAAGGAGATGGTACCTAGAAGGCAGGTAGTAGGAATTTCAAGGCTGAAGAGCCTATGTGGTTGGGCAAAATAATGCTAGTTCCGCCTAATGCTTGCATAATATTTTCTGGTTCACAAGGCATGTTCTGATGTATCTGTGGCATTTAGTATCAGCACCAATCATTTGTGAGCTGTTATTATTATCCCTGCTTTATAAATGAGGAAATTGAGGCTCAGGGAGATTAACTGATTTGCTCAGGTCACCTAGAAAAATAGTGACAACTTGAACGCAGGCATGCTGCCAGCACATGCAGTGATTTTTTTTTCCTCCAGGTCTGCTAGAGTATCCACACCTATGGAATTAGGTGAGGGGATGACAGACCAGTTCTAAGATGTTGCTTTTGATCTGTTTTGAGGGCCTGGCCTTATTCAAGGCCAATCGTGGCTAGAAGATATCCATGGTGATTGACGCCTCTTGGGGATTTCAGTGGTAGGTGGAGATATAGTTTGTACTAAACTAGAACCTCTTATCAGCCTGAGTGCTAACCAACCAGGTAGACAGAATGAGAATGCAGAGCAACTTTTCACTTTACTCTGTTGTACCTTGGTAGTGGGGTTCGTTATTTTGTGGGAAGGTTTGTGTTACTCTGTTAGCAAAATTAGGTTACGAGAAAAGAAAACATTCCATAGTTTGATTAAAATTGCATGGAAATTATCCCCTGCTGCAGATTCCCTGGCTGGGATTCTCCTTCCCATTTATGAATAATCAGGCCTCCCCATAGAATTTCATTTGCTAAAGGAGATCTTTCCTGATACCCTGGTGCTGGTCTGCAGAGATTCTCCAGCTTTTACTCTCAGGTTCAGGATCAGTAGTCACCAGCCACATGTGGCTCTCAAACACTTGAAATGTAGTTAGTCCAAGATTAGATATGCTCTAAGTGTAAAGTACACACCAAATTTCAACGACTTAGCACAAAATAAAATGTGAACCAACTTAAAATTGATATTACATGTTGAAATTATATTTTCTTGGATATAGTGGGCAAAATATATATATATATATATATATATATATTTTTAAGTATTTATTTATTTGGCTGTACTGGGTCTTAGTTGCGGCACAGGGGAGCTTTAGTTGCAGCATGTGGGATCTTTAGTTGCGGCATGTGGGATCCAGTGCCCTGACCAGGGATCGAACCTGGGTCCCCTACATTGGAAGTTCAGAGTCGTAACCACTGGACCACCGGGGAAGTCCCAAAATATATGTTATTAAAATTAATTTTCCCTGTTACTATTTACTTTTCTTTTTAAACGCAGCTCCTAGAAAATGTGACATCACACGTAAGGCTCACATTATATTCTGGTTTCAGTGCTGCTCTAGAGGTTGTTGAAGTCAGCTTGCCTAGTGTGAATTCAGTAAAGGCCACACAGTATGTCCAAGAAACCTCCTCATCTAATTTGCAAATTCCAGTTACAAATTTAGTTTCAGTCAGATAAGTTTTTGCTACCAAGCCCTCCCTAACTGCCACCAACCCCTCCGTAAGTGCCACTACCACCAAAAATACAGATTTTCCCTGGGAAAAGTAATGCATTTACCTTCATATTTTCTACACTTTTGGACTCCTAAAGCACCATTTACTTTAGTCATATGGAACTACTTGCAGCTGATGCAACAAATCATACTACATACCATGTCTCCAATTCCTATGCTCACTG